>NC_041233.1:72398442-72410992 GCF_002837175.3 Physeter macrocephalus
GCCCGCATACCACAAAAAAAAAAAAAAAAAAAAAAAAAAAAAAAAGAGATGCCTTAGCTGTTACATCACCAACCCTTTCTAACAGCTGCACTAAGGAGTAATCGTTTTTTATTTCTTGCTTCTTCTCTGAGATGATTTTCAATAGTGTTGTCCAAATTTGCTAGAGTGAACAAGTCAGGGACTCACATGCAGACTGTCAGCTCCTGACTGAAAGGGGTTCTCAGAGGGAGCCACAGAATCACAGATACAAAGCCTAGAGTCACTGGAACAGTTATCTCCACCTGGAAATCTTTAGCTACAGGCAGAGTCAGGTCTGAGCTCAGGACTAAGAATCCAGCATTCCTGAGGAACAGATCACCAAATACAAGTGCCATGAACACTAGGGGTTTTGTCCCTTTTGTCCACTAATGTGTCCTAAGCCTCCAGAAGAGTGCTTGGCACATCGTGGGCACTCAATAAATATTTACTGAATGTATGAATATCAGCTTCTTGATCAAGGTCATAAGCCAGCTAGGAATCAGACTTGATTTTCTCATGTGACCCTACATTACCAGCGTTGGCAACATGAGTGAAAAGAGTACCCAGATCTGGCTTTTAACTGGGTCACTTACTTATGTCATCTCAGCCAAGTACTTTTTTGGATGTTCTTCTAAGAACAAATAACTCAGAAGTCTAAGCGTTCTCATCTGTAAACTGGGATAATATTGGACCTAGGGTTTAATGCTTATCAATTTAGAGAGTGTATGACAAACTCTAAAGTGCTGTAGGATTTTGTTACTATCGGCAAATGGACTCTGAGATGTAGCCATTTTATTACTGCAGAAAAGTTTAGGCAGGAACTCTGTGACAGAAGCAAGCTCTCCAATGTGATGAAAGGCCCTGGCCAAGGGCATGCTGGGAGCCATGACTTGGACAGCTGCTGAGCTGGAAGCAACCTAGTGAGAGCCAAGGAAACCAATACAATCCATAATGAGGTACAAAGTGGGCTGGAGGAGCTGGGTGGGGGAAGCAGTCAAGAAAAGGGCAGGACTGGGCAGAAGTTCAAATTAGTTATCCCAAATATGAGATGCTGAGGATACATTTATAATAGCTAGTCCAGGTAGTGGATTAAAATGCAGTGTTGAGAATTCTGGATGGACATAGTCTTCAGTATCCAGAGGATTCTAGGTCATTTGTGGACAAATAATCCATTCCTCAACCTAGGTGAAGGCATTTAGAAACCAGGGCTAGCTCTAAGGGAAGGGAGCTGGCAGATCCTAGGAGAGAGGGCAGAAATTAGGGCTATGTTGGGTGCCAGGATACAGAGGTAGCAGAGGCTGGGGTAGAAGGACCGGATGGGCAGGCTTGTCTCGGTCCTCATGGGACATCCAGGGATTTGTCCACTTCAGGAGCCTAGACATCACAGGTTCTTAATGTACCAGCAGACCTGGGTGGGGCTAAGCCCACAGGGGCCAAACAGCATTGTTGGTAGATCAGGTGGGAAGGTGTGAATTCTCTAATAATTAGCACTAAGGCTAACAGTAAGAAAGCTATTTTTTTAAAACTTCAAAGGATGTTGCTTGTGCTATGAAGTGACAGGAGACAGCAATTATGGACTAACCACAGATGTACTTCGTGACGTCTTAAAGCACAGTATTATAAGGCAACATTCTGAAGGCATATCCACAATTTTCCAAGTGTCTACTCGAAACAAAAGAACATCAGGTGGTCAAGGCCATAGCTACAGACCAAGGAACAATGCTTGTTTGTACACATTGTTCTCCCAGCCCTGCCATTTTGAGTCACCTCCTCCATAACCACCCAGCTGATGGTCAGAAAAGGAGACGAGGGACAGTCAAGCGTAGTTTGTGGCTGTTCCCCAAGACTCCTTCTCATTGCCCTCACCATTCCAGTTCTACCAGGATCCTCACATTTCATTTCCCATTCCAGCTCTCCTGTCCTTCAGTGAAGACAACTGACTCTCTTCCTATCTTGACCTCGGTGCGTTCCCAGGACTCTGTTCTTCTCAGCCTCTGGCTCCATCCACCCCCGGACATCTCAGGTGGAATGCTTTGCTCAAGCTCTGGCCCTAGGATTGACTAGACACCAGCCTCCATCAGCCTGACCAGCTCCCAGATGGACCCACTCAGGCCACCCCAAGAGGAAAACATTGTCATGCAGGCCTGTTCTGTACCAAAGCCTCTCCACTGGGGTCCTGTAACCACTGCCGTGAGAGACCTTTAGGGAAAACCCAGAGCTTGTAGGAGAGCTGCCTGTTCAGAGTGGAAGGAAATAGCAAGCTTAGAGAAGGCACAGAGCCAGGAACAGCCCACCAGACCCAGACATGCCCACCCCCATGTTACCTGCAGTGTTTCAATTTCATTTTTTAATTTTCTTTTCAGAATCATCCCTTTGAAATATGCAAATAATTCATTGAAAGTTATGAAATTTTCAATCATTCACATTCTACGGTAAAACAGTTTGACACGGTCGCTTTCCTCCCAATATCTAGCACAGAGCAGTTGTAAGGGTAAATCTGCAGTTTGACGGACTGCGGTGAGGAAGCAAAATAAATAATATAATTGAAGATCTTTGGAGACCAGGAGAAACTGTCTTGAAATAGATGGTGCCACAAAGGGGAGGGAGAGAGACCAACGGAGCTCTAAGGACACCGGGGGCCAGGGCTCAGGTACAGCAGCAGGCAGATAAGAGGTATAAGAAAGAGGAAAGCAAAGTTTCTTTGTGTTGTCAATGCTCCCCCAAATTTTACTTAGGACCAGCTATGAATCAGGAAAGAGGTGAAATTCTCTTCCTCTCATTTCACTTCCTGTTCCTGAGATCAGAGCCCAGGCTGATATAATTCTTATCATTTGTAAGTGGGCTTCCATTTTTTGTAATAAAAAATTTTGGAACAGATAACATTTCCAATGGTTCAAAATTCAAAAGGTACCAAAGGCACCTCCAGGAAGCCACTTCCACGTGATTGGGGATCCTTCTAAGAGTGAATAAGCCATATTCACAGTAAACACTCACAGTCATTCTCTCTTTTTTTAGGCTATTATTTTTACAGTAATAGTTCAGGAACATTAAGTTATATTGGCTTGGGGGACGACCATTATAACATTTATAACATTTTTTTATAACTACCATTTATAACACTTTTTTTTCCTGAGAGAAACTATGCTCTCGGAACCACATAATCAACCTAAAGATACACTTCTAGAACCAAGCGCATTCATACGTTGGAGCCTTCCTGTTTAGATCTATATTAAGCAGTGCTGAATAAGCAGAGATAATGAAGAATGAGGGAGTGAACAGTGGCTGTATATGCCAGATTAAAGTTTTCCGTGATTTTTTTTTCCTCCCCAAAGTACCTTCAAGATGGGCTTTTGAGAAGCCAACATTTATTGGGCTAAGGGCTGACAAGAAGTGAGAGCCGGAAGAAACCTTCTTATGTTATTAACACTCTCCTTCCTCCGGCTAAATAGCAGCGATCTCAATGAAAGGGGTCCGAAGGCTGTCCTCAAAAACCCTTTCCAACTGGCTCACAGCTGATGACAGTTTCTGCATCCACGGATGGAAATCCATTAATTGCTGGTTCTCATATGGGAAATACAGTAACTGAGTAAGGGGTCAAATGTGTGCATTTTGTTAACGTCACTAGTTGGTGTTTTCTGACACAAAGTTTGTGTGGGTTATGTCTACATGACAAAGTGAAGCAAGTGTGAGTGTGTGATGAACATTCCAGAAACAACAAGGCATGTGATGTTGGCAGATAATCCACCACACCTAGGTTGAAAGCATCTCTTCTTGGAGGACATTGTGATAACTTACCACACTTTGCCCAAAAAAACACAAAAAAACCACAAATTTATTATGAAGCCTGTGTATGGACTTCAGGAAACATCTTTGAAAGGATAAACGTTTAGGTTTCATACCAACAAGGGGAAAATAATTAAATCCCCCCTTTGAATTTGATTAGACCTAAAAAATCAACTCTTCCTTTCTTGACCAGACCTATAGGTCGGTTAGTTTTTGCTGCAAAAACAAAACCGTGGTATCATAGAATGTTAGTTGTGTGCATGTTTTTCTTAGATAGATTTCTAAGTTTCTTGAAGGCAGAGCTGCTAGATCTTTCAGAGAGAGAGTGAACAGAAAGAGAGATACAAGACACTCAGACTTGAATTTCATACCACGTCCTTTTTTTTGTACTTCACAGTGCTTAGAAAACAGATTTGCACACTGTTTTTCCCAAGTCGCTTGTTAGACCGAATTAGAGATCATTTCAGCATATCAACGTATTAATTTAGCAAACACATACATAGCACTAACCAGGTGCTAAGCCTTCTTCCAAGTGCTTTACAAATAGTGACTTATTGACCAGGCAGCCGAATTGTGAATATAAAAATTCTCAGATAATAGTCTCTCTAGAATTTTAGATCATTACGGTATCTTTATTCACAGGGTCAACATAATTTTGCTGTCGAGTAACATTTTTTATTATACGTATAATTTTTCTTGGACAATGAAAGTGGTACATTTTCAAGTAAAAAAATTAGGAAAATACAGAAAGTACAAAAAAAGACAAAATCACCCTTCACAGAGATAACTCCCATTAGCATTTTTCATTAGACATATATTTTTAATATCTCTGAAATAACTATTCATAAATTTTCTTTTCTTTTCTCTTTTTTTTGTCAGCTTGCTGGATGTTAGTTCCCCCACCAGGGATTGAACAGTTGCCTCAGCAGTGAAGGCACAGAGTCCTAACCACTGGACCACCAGGGAATTCCCACTATCTGTAATTTCTGCTCATTCTATCAAAACAGCATTCCCAACCCTCAGTCATTCTCTATCCTGTCATCCTATTTTATTGCTAGCATTGCACTCATCACTATCTAAAAGGATCTCATTTATTTAGTCTTCATTTCATCTCTGGCTCCTGCTATTAAAATTAAACAACACTGAATTTCCCCAGGGCTGGGTACATAGCTGATGCTCAATAAATGTTTCTTAAAGGAATTAATACTCTTTTTCTGTTGTGTATAGGATTGTTGTGATCAATTCAGCAGGATAACTTACAGCATGCTGTTTTTGGTGTAGGTAAAATTATCTTACTCAACAATGAAAGAAGTTGGAATTTGGGCTAAAATTTAATGACCACCATATCTGAAAAAAGTTCTGTATCGATTAAAATAGTTCTGATAATGTTGTAAAAATGCTTTCAAAATGCATTTTGTTCATTTAGGATTTTAATGGATTAATCCTTTCCCTCCTGAGAATATCATGGGCAGAGACTTGACAATGCAAATCTTAAGTGAGAACATATTTCACAGGGTCAAGAGGACATGTCATCTTCGCGTGTCCTATAAAACAAAAGTTTTGATATTTCCGCAAATGCTTATTTGACAAAACAGCATAGTTAGGTATAAAACATTCAATAAGCCAAAGGAATTCAGAGTACTAAGGGAAAATATAAATAGGGCATCCATTGAACAATAATTAGTTTCTAAAAAGATTCCTTATCATGGCCCTAGGACATATTGGGACACAAAGAAAAGGGCCTGGTATGGCTTGTGGATTTTTCTTAAGGCAATTCAATCTCTTCACATACAATATCACAACATACCCATGAAGAGATAAATAAGACGCTATTATTGTTCCCATACTACAGAGTTGGAAACTAACAACTCAGTAAGAATTTGTTGAGAATCTATTATTTGCCCAGTTCTGTGCTAAGTAAACCGTGCCTAAGAAAGAGTTTGGTTCAAAGTAGCTTTAGATATAATGTGGGAAGTAAAATTAAAATGTTTCAAGCTATTAGAAGAAAGAGAGCAAAACAAAGTGACACTCATTTATTAGGGATGTCAGAGTTTAGGGATGGGAAAGGAGGGTGTGTGGGGGCAATATGGAGAAATGTCATTTCCAAAGATGGAGGGAAGCAGGGAAGGTAACAGTAGCAATAACAATTACAATATCACCTCACGGGCCTGAATGCTTACTATGGGCAGGTACTGGTCTAAGTGCTTTGCATAAACTCACTTAATCCTCACAACGACCCTATGAAATTGATTCTATTGTAATCCCCATTTTTCAGGTGAGGAAACTGTGATCTGATGGATAAAAAAGTTGCCAAGTCACAGATGGTAGGATTAGGGAAAGAATGACATAAGCTAGTCATGAACCTGGCCTGGAAATCGAAACTGGAGAGAGACCCTGTCCCAGCTGGAGGACTAGATTCCGACCGAATAAAGCCCAGATGATAAGAACATCCCAGTTACGTAGAACTTCGAGTCCTCGTTTGGGTTGAGTCCTATAAACCAGCAGTTCTCTGAGCTTTTGAGTTTAGGACCCCTTCATACTCTTAACAATTATTGAGAACCCAAAGTGGTTAAATGACAATATTAAATGACAATAATAATCCCATTACATACAACATAAATAACACTTTTATGAAGAATAACTGTATCTTCCAAAACCAAAAAAAGTTAGTGAGAAGAGTAATATTATTTTACATTTATTCAAATTTCTTTCATATCTGTCTTCACCGAAGGCAGCTGAATTCTCATATCTGCTTCTGCAAATAATCTGCTTTGATATGTTGTTTTGGTTGAAGCATATGAATTAAGTCTGCTCTAATCCAGATATGTAGCTGGTAAAGGGAGGAGCAGATTAATATCCTTTTTAGATAATTATGGATAATCCTTGATACTATGCTAAGGCTTGAAAAGTTGCAGTTTCCTTCCCTCTTTTTTGTTTGTTAAGGTATTATTTATATACAAGAAAATAATCAGTTTTACACGTACAATGTGATGAAATTTAGTACCGGTATCAAAGTTCAGAACACCTCACCCTCAAAAATTTCTTCACGCCCCTCTACACTCCCTCCGCTCACCCTCAGCCTCAGGCAACCAGTGATCTGCTTTCTGTCACTGTAGTTTTGTCTTTTCTAGAATTTCATTTAATTGGAATCATTTGTGGTCTTTTATGTTTGCCTTCTTTCATTTAGCATATTTTCGAGATTTATCCATGTTACATATATTACTACCGTCTTTTTTATTTCTAAGTAATATGCCACTGTATGGATATACCACATTTGTTTATATATTCACCAACTGTTAAATATCTGCGCCACTTCCAGCCTGGGGCTATAAATAACAATGCTGCTATGAACATTGACATATGCATTTTTATGTGGATACATATTTTCATTCTCCTAGGCAAATAGTTGCAGATGGAATTACTGGATCATATTATAAATATATATGTTTAACTTTATCAGGTACTGACATACTGTTTTCCAAAGTGGCTGCACCATTTAACATCCCAACCCACCATGCATGAGACCTCCAATAGCTCCACATCCTTGCCAATACCTGGTGTTATCAATCTTTATTACCTTACCTATTCTGGTAGTTCTATAGTTGTTTCTCCTTTGCACTGTGGTTTTAATTTGCATTTCTTTTATGACTAGTGATGTTGAACATATTTACATATGCTTATTGACTATCTTCTTTTGTGAAGTTTCTATTCCATTCTTTTGCCCATGTTTTAATTGGGTTATTTGTTTTACTATTATTGAGTTGTAGGAGCTTTTTTATATATTCTGGATACAAAGCATTTGTTGGATATTTTGTGAATATTTTTCCCCAGCCTGTGACTTCCCTTTTTGTTTCCTTGGAATTACGTCTTTCAAAGAAGAGAAATTTTTAATCTTGATGTAACCCATTTTATCATGTTTTTTCTTTTATAAAATGTGTTTTGGCATCCAGTTTAAGAAATCTTGGCCTGTGCCAATACAGCAAAGATTTTTCTCCTATATTTTTTCTAGAAGTTTTATCATTTTAGCTCTTACTTTTAGATCTATGACCTATTTTGAGTTAATGTTTATATATGGTGTGAGATAATGGTTGAGGTTTTTTCATTTTCATACAGATATCCATTTGTTCCAGCATCATTCGTTGAAAAGACTGTCTTTTTTCCATTGAATTACCTCGACATCTTTAATGAAAATCAATTGACCATGTAACTAGGAGTCTATTTCTGTCTGTTCCTTGATCTATTTTTATATTAATGCCTCATTGTCTTGATTATTCTAGCCTTATGATAAGTCATGAAATCAGGTAGTATGGGTCCTTCAATTCTGGTCTTCTTTTTCTAAATTGTTTTAGCTATTTTAAGTCCTTTCCTTTTCCATATAAATTTAAAAATAAAGTTATTCATTTCTTTAAAACAAAAATCCTGGTAGGATTATGGTTGCGATTGCATTGAATCTTTAGATCAATTTGGGGAGGCTTGTCAGCTTAACAGTATTGAATCTTCCAACCCAGGGGTCAGCAAACTATGGTCTGTAGCCCAGATCTAGCCTGCTCTTGTATGCCCTCAAGCTAAGAATGATTTTCGTAAAACAAAACAAAACAAAGAAAAATACTCCACAGAGAGCTGTGAGGCCTGAAAAGCCACCAATATTTACTATCTGGCCCTTTACAGGAAAAGCTTGTCAACCTCTGTTCAAACCTTTGAATATGACACATCTCTCCATTTATCTAGCTCTTTAATTTCCCTTTAAAATGTTTTGTAGTTCTCAACGCACAAGTCATACACATCTTTCATTAAATTTGTGTTAAGCATTTATTCTTGTGGATGACCACACTTTAAGAACCACTGCTGTAAGTAGTGGGAGGCAGGGAGCACTAAGAGTTAACTTTCTTGTTTTTAAGGAGTCAGATTACATGGTGAAAATACTAAAATTATTTTAATAATACTGTGGAAGGGCCCACAGAGGCTAGTAGAAGAGAAAACAAGAGGAATCTACAATATTTAAAATGAGAGGTTCTAGAGACATGGGTTAGAGGAGCAGGAGAGAAAAGGGAGTAAATTCAAAAAATATTTCAAAGGAAGGAAAAGCAGGATTGGTAATGGACTGGATAAAGAGGATGAAAGAGAGGGAAGAGTCAAAGACAACTTCAAGATTTCGAGCCGGTGATGTTAAATGCCTCGTCCATGGTGTTTTTTATTTGGTTTACTTTTATCATCTGGATTCACAAATGGGATTTTCCCACATCTAGCTATTGTAGCTTCCTACGTTCAGACTTACCACTGAAATTACCTGCTATCTCTTCACACCCTGTTAGTGAACAGGTAGTATTTTGATGGATGTTATATGATCAGAGAAATCCTGGGTCTTGGTGGCATGTGGAACAGAGCTCTCTCTAAATCCTTGTTTTAATTAATTATTCCTTAGTATTCGAAATCTTTTTAGCTCTGTGCTAACCTAAGAGAATGTTATTTTTACCACCTTGTTTGTTCAGAAATCATTAGCCCTTTAAGACATTTATATGTTATTTATGACATTTAAATTTGTTTTTTCCTTTTTCCATCCTTTGGCTTTCTTTTGAAGTCACACTATTAAACCTCCTTAAAAATATTTATGTGTGTTTAGTTAACAAAAGCTCCTGTAAGTTGAATCCATGCTGGGAAAAGGTTCAGGTAAGCTCTCTATATAAGCTTACAGACAATTGTGTAAATCTTCAGCCATTAAAGAGAAAGGAGAAAAAAGCCACCCTCATTACACTGCTGTCATTTACTCTTCATCTCCTGTCCTCTTTAGCAGCATTAAGATGGGATGTAAATTTGCCAGTTAATGCTGTTAGAAAATGGATGGTTCAAGAAGGGCAGGAATTAGAGATCAGTATTAGGTGCAGATAAGCTCCTTTCCCTCCGCAGTGGCGGCTGTTTAACATTCATGGGAAAATCATCATCAAACAGCGTTATCACAGCTCTGTTGATGGCTGAGGAACTTCATCACTATGATAATTTTTTTTATAGCTGTGAGCCAAAAAGCTCCCTTTTATTTCTGCTGTCTAGAGCTGTGATAGAAGCTTGTTGGTATGGGTAGGATACAGCCAACCCTGGGCTCCGCGGCTGGGTTTGACTCCCCCCCTGCTCTCTCCTCGTGCATGTTGCACTAAACAGTCCTACTGATAAAAATATATATATAAAAGATGGAAGTCCTCCAACAATCCTTCAAAGCATAACAGATATTTTTATGATCAGTAATTCAAAGTTTGACAAGTGATGCCGCTCTGTAATGAAACTGTCATCCATTTTATTGTGAGCAAAATGCTAACTTGATAAAGGGCTCACGGAGGGGAGGAGAGCAGCCGGGTGGGAGCAGGCCAGCGGCGGCGGAAATACATGCCAGCCTCTGAATACCTGGAAAGCAAACTATTCAAAAGAGTCGAAGTATCCCTCCCTAGTCTATTTCTTATCAATAGGCTGAGTTGTCAAAGCTCCTTGCCTGTGATTATTCCTTGCTGAGTCCCAAGCGATGTAAGCTGGAGATCGGGTCTTCGGAAGTCCCTTTTTGGCTCAATTCTATTTTTATTTGTAGAGTGTTTGGGGACAACATTGGTTGTGTTATTCTAAACTCACCAAATTTGCTTTCGAGCACACAGTCTTCACACATGATATTTCCCTGACATGTTTAGACATCTTCAAGTATATGAAAGATAAAAGTCTCAGTTGTCGCTGGCAGCATACATACAGGGCAAAGATGTGAGGTATTCTTCCGAGGTAGATAAGGAAACTAGCATTCAAAGAAAAATTTAAATTTATTAAGGTGCTCAAACTTCTGCCTCTTTGCAGCTTTGACCTCGTTTTTTGGAGGCTTAACGGCTCTAAGTGACTTCCTCCTTTCCGAATGCAGCTAGAGAGCATGGTGTGCAAAGCAGTTTTGTAGTCTGAACAAAAAGGTACTATGACTTAACAGGTTGGGATTTGAATTCAGGATTGATTTAACTCCTTCAGTAATTTACTTTCCACCCCAGTTCAGTTCCCTTTCTTTCCCCAGAAGCAGACTTCCAGTCCTACCATGAGGGACTGAATTATGCTTGGAGTTTGGAGATAAGGACTTTTGTCTACCAGGCTCGGCTTAGACGACCAAACTCATTTCCCAGAAGACTAGAGTTTGAATCCAGTTAGGATCCTGGAGGTGAAAGGCTAGCGCCTTATCATTTAAGTATAGCTATTTAAACATAAGTTTAAAAGAGATACTGCAGGATGGAGAGACGATGTTGTCCCTATGAGGATAATCTTGGGGAAAGCTGGCTGGCTGTTCCCTAAAGATCAGATAGCCCTCTTCATCCCTAAATAGCTTTGGCCACCTCTGACTTCTCAAGATCCAGAGCCAGAAAGGATGCTTCCTCATTCCAAGATTTTTCTGTTCCATGTTTGTTTAAAAACAGAAGAAGAAAAAATATCTAAGGGGGTATTTAATTTTCTTGAGCACATTTCTTCTTGAACTGACTACAGGTTTAATTAAGTCTTAACTCTGTGAGCTTCTCTTTGTGGGTGAAGAAAATATCACCCCCTCCCCACCCATAAGGGAGCTACTGTTTATGTCTGATATTCATTTTTTTCACTAGACCCCTGAGGTACACAAATCACAGATGCCCCTGCCTTACTGGGAGTAGGGGATGCCTACTCAGTGATCCACACATTAACCCCCTCTCTCCACAGAGGTTACCACATCCAAAAAGAATTCCGAATCTTTCTTATTTAATGAAGACTCCACAACACTTAACACCATTTTTTACTTGTTTATTGCCCATCTCTCTCCACTATAATGTAAGTTCCACGAGGGAAGACATTTGTGTCCTTTCTTTTCTTCTCTTTTTCTGCTATATCTCCAGTGCCTAGAACAGAGCCTGACATATAGTAGGTGCTCAAGAAAGATTTGAGGAATGAATGCATTCTTGTCTGCAGCCGAAGCTAGAAAAGCTTCCTCGTACTGTAGTACAGAGCTCAGGGGCCTCAACCTGGCTGGTAGAGAAATCCCAAGGGGAGCAGGGACTTTCCAGGACACCAGAAGTGACTGAAAAAGCACCTTTGCTTCCTAGGTACATGAAAGAAAGATGGAAATTTGTTCAACTCTGAAGCTGGGCCTAAAGAAGCAGATCCAGAGCGAGAGAGAGATGTTCCAGTCTCCTGTAATGATACACGTGGGGAGAGAAGACCATGGGGTGGGGGTCAGGGGTCTTCTTGTTACCAACAATTCCAGGAAATAAAGTTTATTGCCAGTGGCCCTTTCTAACCCTTTCTTTCTATAGAAATACAGATCAGTGATTCTCCATATGAGTTATAAAGGCTGTATAACTATGATCCATGAGTCATAAGGGAACTTTATTCAGAGTAGATGAAGAAAGAGCTCCCAGGGAGGACCAGCAAAGGGAACAGAGGCATTGGAAAGCCCAGGAGGAAGTCCAATCCCCAGAAAGTGTCGGGGCCATCATCGTGTCAACCTACAAAAGCCTGAGAGCAGAACTTCTGACCCACATAAAGGGGGCCGGCTACATTTAGCAGCCACTGAAATCACACATTCTCTAATTTAGGTCATTTTACACTAACAACTACAAGAAATGGCTTTGAGTTCACAAGAACAAAAGACAATGATGATAATTTCCTTTGGCTTTTTTGCCAAGCCATGTAGCTTTTTTTTTTTTTTTTTTTTTTTTTAGCGGTACGCGGGCCTCTCACTGTTGTGGCCTCTCCCGCCACGGAGCACAGGCTC
>NC_041233.1:72411054-72473580 GCF_002837175.3 Physeter macrocephalus
GAACCCGCGTCCCCTGCATCGGCAGGCGGACTCTCAACCACTGCGCCACCAGGGAAGCCCCATCTAGCTTTTTTCCCCCCACTTAAATCCACCCATCTATCTCATTATCTTGAATTAGCTTTATTTTTCCTTAGAAAAAAAAATCGATTAACCTTTTAGTAACTAGAACCCACTGCAGAGATATCTTGTATTCACAGTTTGTAGGCCGTGACTCAGTTGTTAATTAATGTATTTTTTTTTTTTTACCTAATCTTGGCTCTGGAGCTAAGAAGAGTTAATCTCATAAGAATTTCATTTTAACTTTCCTAGACATATGTGTGTGTGTGTGTGTGTGCGTGTGTGCATTTGTGCACATGTATTTGGCAGAACTATAGCATGGATTGGTTTTGATGCAAACCCAAGTTTATATAAATCTCTATATTTTCAAATTTCCTGTGGATATTAGGACTTCCTCTGGAAAGTGTAAAGACAGTCTTACTACATCTGAGTTTATGTCAATTAAAAATGAAAATTATGAGCTAGTTGTTTTCTATCTGATAATGACAGGGAGGTTCCCATCTGAATCTATTTATCAAATCAGATCAAAATCAAAATATAGTTTATAACACAGAAACCATTCTTCTGTCTCAGGGGCATGGGGAAACAGTTGATTCTGATAGAAGTAGCTACTGGCCAGGAATGGTTGGTAGCATTTGGGGCCGAAACTTGCTTTCCCAAATGTCATTCTACTTGACCTATTTCATCACCGGGTTCCTTTAACCATACATTCTTTAGGAAGAGTATTGGCTTTAAGGAATCACAGGAATTCATGCTTGGGTCTTCACCATAGGGTCTGGAGCCAACCATTTGTTTTGTTAGCCAATCTAAGGGGTATAAATAAAATGAGCCCTACAATTGCCCTGACCTTGTGTAAGCCTCGCATACCTCCACCTCCCAACCAACACACACAAACACACACACACACACACACACACACACACATGCACACACGACAATGATAACTGCTGAATACCTCATAGGAATCTGATTTCGTAGTAGAAGGGATGGATTTTTTGTCCATTTATACTCTCTCACCTCCACTGACCCAACACGCATCTGTGAGCTAGGTGACCGACTCACAGAGGTGGCCAGAGGCCATGGCACGGTGATAAGCCAGCTGGCCCATTTTGGGTCCACCTCTGAATGTTGGTGCTAAGTCAACTAGCCACAGACCTCAGGGGTCACATAGCAGCCTGAGAAAATGCACGGGTTCTGCTGCATCGCGGGGCTGCTGGCTCCCACACCTTTTACCTGCTGGAGCCAGAATGAAATGCTCCATCAGAGCTCTGCCCTCCACCTTGCACCTCACTAGTCATAGACAAACCGGGCCATGAGAAAACATCAGAACTTCTCTGTCACCTCTAACAATGCACGGGACAGATTCTCCATTTCCTTTGTTACGCTATGAATATTCTGCAGCTTCTCCAGTTTTATTAAGAAGACTTCCCCTTGGTTTCTCTTTGTTTTTCTCATCTAATCTCTTAATGGAAGTTGCTAATTAAATTCCTATAGCCATTTTTTAAACAGTGTTTTGAATAGCAAAGTCTGTCAACTGCAGAAAGTGTATATTCTTATCAACACGCCTGTTGCCTGGAGGAGCGAAGGCCTCACTGACAGATGGCTGCCGAGGAAGACCCAGCAGGGCTCACATCCGCAGCACCTGTCAGCAGGGGCACGCGGGAGGTGCAGGGCTGCAGAGGAGAGCCAGGTTTGGCTTCACTCAATAGAATACAGGTTGCTAGAGTGTTTCCATGAATCTCAAGCGGAACTTAGAAAATTTCAGCCAAGTATTCTGGGCATGTACTTGTTTTTAAGTATCCTTTGACACTGTCCCATTAACAGTCATGCATCCCTTTACATTTCAGTGGTATTACATCTCTAAAGGAAATTTAAACAGCAGCTGAGTGCCTGACATGTATGCCGACACATCCTTTTATCGGACACAAGTCATCAAATTGAGCTCCATTAAATTTACTTGCTGCCGGCTGGTAAGAATTTTCAAGACCTCCGTGAGCAACACGGAATCATCATCTTGCACGGTAAATTTATGTGAAATTAAAGATGCAGATGTTTTCCCACAAACCAGTCCCACTTTTACCCCCACATAGGTAGTCAGCTGCACAATATCTTAGAGTGGTTAATTGAAGGGTAATCCACCAACACAGAAATCAGTGCCAAATCAGTCCCTGGAAGGAGACATTTGTCATTGGTCAAATGTTTGTATCTGCCTAAAGCAAAACTTCATTTATTCTCTCAACACAGACTTTGTCCAGGCATAGCAGTTGTCAAGCACTGGGCAGGGGACATAAAGTAGTTGCCACAGCGTGGCTCAAGACAACAGGCTAAGCACATGGGTCTACCACCCCCACCAAACTCCACAAGTCATCAGAAGAGGGGTGTGTGTGTGTGTGTGTGTGTGTGTGTGTGTGTGTGTGTGTGTGTGTGTTTATAATAGTGCTGGAAATAAGAGAGACCTTGAGGAATTTCTGAAAGATAGGAAGAAGGGATCAAATCTATGGATAACTAAACCTAGGGTCTAGCAGAAACTACAGCTCAAAAAAGGGAAAAATTGCCCCCAAGATAGGATCAATTCTGGGAAAGCTCCAAGTGCAGAGGCAAAGGATAAAAGGAAGAAGTGTCCTTATAGAAATCACTAGAGTGTTTAAAAATGTAACTCAGCAATTGTATCTATTTAAAAGAAATGCTTGCATTTGTGCAACGGTACATATGAATTGAATAAGAATGGGCCTTGCTGCCTGGCTCACAACAGAGAAAGCAAGCTGTCTATCTGTGAGCAGGTTACATGAAATTATGTAGATCACTATGTTCTAACATGGAAAGAGCTCCGAAACGTGACGTTAAAGGAAAAAAAGCAAGTTGTGGAAAAACAGAGTAAAATTAAAGATTAAATGGATGATAGAAAGATTAGATGATAGATTAGATGGAATGATAGATGATAGATAGATTAGATGGATTGATAGATTAGATAGATTGATAGATAGATAGATAGCTGATAGGAAGGTAGACATATGCTTGTGAATGCCAAGATAAAGGTCTGGCAGAAGACTTGCCAAATGGTTATCAGAAATTACCTTTAGGACAGAAACTGGGGGTACAGGTAAGGTGAGGGAGATGTTCACTTCTTACTATCATGCTCATGTAATGCCTGAAACTCTCATGGCACCATATTAACTGTCGTGTATGTGATTATAGACACATGAAGCAAAAAAAAAAAAAAAAAAAGACAAAAGCAGATGTGCTGCCCTCCCTGAGAGGCTTAGGTGGCAGATACATGCAGGTAGGAAAACTAGGATTGGCATCTCAGGGGCTCTGATAGAGTCATTTCAAGGTGGCTCAGCACCCCCCCAAAAGGCACATAACCCAGTCTAGATCACGGAGGGCCTCCCCAAAGCCATGATGACTAAGCTGAACTCTGGAGGGTGGGTAGCAATGGTCAGATGGATAGAAGGCAGGGGACCCGATGGGCTGTGAAGGTCCTTGCAAGCCATGTCAAGGCGCCTCACCTCCCCCCAGCCTCCTGCCTCAGGAAGTGGGTGTCAGAGCTCCAGACCCCCAAGGGGTGCGAGCTGGTGGCGGCGGGGCGGTGTGGAAGCAGCGCCTCCACCTAGCGCATCTCTCACAGTCTCCTTTCTTCCAGTGAGACCCCGGGAGCTAGGAGAATTGGTAAAATTGTGTGAACGTGTCTAAGAAAAACATCTCTGAAGGTCAGGTCACCAGTTGGAATTGTTCCCTCACAGTCTGGCCTGTTGGCCACCCCCAGGACATCTTCACTCGTTCCCACCCGACCAGGTACCAGGACGCTCTCTGCAGGTGGCCAAGAAAGATGCAGGCACGGACAACAGAGCAGGCATTGTTTTCTTCACCCTTTTTCTCTGCCTTCCACAGAGATCAGCCAATGACTATTATTAGGGTTAATACACCTGCCCAGAAAGCGTCACCTCCTTGAGGCCTAAAACCTCTCTGAAAATTTACCAGTGGACCAATCATTCCTTCGAGTCCCATGGAGGGAAACACACAGTCAAGGCAGGAGCGGGAGCTGCCTTCCCCTGAAGTAGCACCTCACATGTGCCCCGCAGCCCTGCCACTTTCCTGTATGTCTTACAGTTGCTCTTTTTTGAGTCAAAAGCTGGCATCCGAAGAGATGAGGTGTGGTGCTGTGTGCCTGGCATGGTCCTCTGTAGCCTGCAGACAGCCTGAGCCTGTGGCCCTCAAGGGAAAATGTGGGGCATTCTCGCTGGCACTGCATTAGTATCCCAGGGGTCCCCTAACAAAGTACTACAACCAGGTGGCTTAAAATGACAGAAGGCTATTCTCTGACAGTTCTGGAAGGCAGCAGTCCTAGATCAAGACGTCGACTTTTAGGACTCTCTTGCTTGAGTCTCAGTTCGTTCCCAGCTCGAGGGCAGAATTTTTTTTTTCCTGTGTCTTCCAGCTCCGGATGGCTCCAGATGCTCTGCAGCTTGCGGCTGCATCACTCCAGTCTCTGCCTCTGCCTTCGCCTTGCCTTCTCCTGGGTGTTTGTGTTTTCTCCTTTTCTGTCTCTTGTGAGGACACGTGTCATTGGCTTTAGGGCCCACTTAGATAATCCAGGATGATCGCCTACCAAGATTCATAATTTAATTACACCTGCTAAGAACTTTTTTCTAAATAAGGTCATAGTCATAGTTTCTGGGGGTTAGAATGTGAACATATATTTGGGGTGGGTCATAATTCTACCTGCTACAGATGCTTCATCACTTGCCTTGGTGCGCTCAGGGCCTTTGTTCCCAACTGTCTCCACCAGCTTTGAGGGCAGCCTTAGATGTCACACTTGGCCTGTCATCCAGCTAGGAAGTTGATTTGGAGTAGAAGGAGAACGGTGGAGATAGCAAAATGGTGTGGTTTTAGAGATGAGATTCAATATCCTCATATTTACACGGAAAAACTGGCCGGAAAAATCCAGTTGCTTGTCCGAGGTCACAGTTAAAGGCAGAGCTAGGACCCAAATCCAGGTTCTCTTTCCAACACCCTGTGCTCTGAGGTATAAGATTCTAGGTATTTATGTGTGACCTCTGTTAAAGGTTGTGTATTTGGCAGAGGGCAGTTCCTTTGAGGAGGAAAGAGTAAAAGTAAGTATCATTCATCTTGCAACTCCTTATCCAGTAGCAGAACCCTGAAAATTCCACCCCTGTTGGGCAGAGCATAACCAGACTTCTCCCTCCATCCATCCCTTCCTTCCATCCTTCCTTCCAGGGCTATTCGTATTGGTTAGTACTTTCTTGCTGAGGATTCAGCTTGTCCCAGTAAAATGAATCTACCGCCTCATTTCAGAAACGTTTGCTGTGTTAAATTGTGCTTTGCTCCAATGAGAGAAAAAAAACTACCCCCAATGGACGAAAACAAAACATTTTCGTTCAGTTAGTTCACTTGAAGAGGGGTTATCAAGGCCTTTAGTTCAGTCTGGTAAACCAAGGAGTAGGATAGCACACTTCAAAGCCTGAGCACTATTTTCCTTAGGACCTGAATTAGAAAAGAATGGGGTGGGGTTGGGGGGTGGTGATGCTTTGGACTCACTTACAAGGTTTGGCTTGATAGGAGCGCTGGGTGCCTGTGAATATCTGTTATGTAATACATACCCCAAGCAGTTGTAAAGTCATTCAGACAATGGTCAAACTTGGGATGTTCCCAACTCATGAATATTGCAGATAGCCCATTTTCTTCACCTTCAGCTGAATCCGATACTTTTGAATAGGCTGTGAGGTGTTCAGGACTTTATCTGAGCCAGTGCCGCTAAAAGCTGAAAGGAGCCTTGAATGGATGAGGGAATCATTCAAAAAATGCTTTTATTTGGTTTCAGAAACACTTTCTTTGTTTTGATGTGCTCAGAACATCATCTATTTGAAGTCTGGCTCCACTAGAGTTTTTATCTCCAAAGCAAGAAAAATATGGTAATTTTAAATAAATAAACCACCACAACAAAATGCATTAAAAAAAAAAATGTTTCCAAGAGATTGGCGCATTTTGAACACGGGTAATGCCTCTATAAAAGTCTAAATGGATGAATCTAAGCTAGAGTCCGTCTTTCTCTTTGTTCTCTATGAAAATATTCACATCCATCCAACTAAATTAACATATATTATCACAAATGTGTCATTCTCAAATTCCCTGAGTTCGGCTTATCACTCACCACTCTTTTTTTTGCTCATGACTGTCTTTCTGAAAACAAAACAACATTATTCACACCCATAAGTGTAACCGGCACAATGGGAGAAAGCACTGGAAGCAACTTCTTTGTACTTATCGGGGGTGACCTCTCACTCCTGGCTTCTCCTTTCTTCGTCTCTCTGGAGTTGCCTCTGAGAAGCAACTGTGGAACTCTGTGTTCCATGAGTGTACCCCGCACTCATTTGTCCTCTGAGTCCCTTTGTGCTGCAGGAGAATTCAGCCTCCAGGCATAATCTAACTCCCGGTTTTATTCTGCAGTTGAAAACAGTATATCTTGTTTAAAGAGAAATACTCAATTTCTTTCGACATCTCAATTCATATATGATTTAAATGGCTAGGGAAAAAGCCTTGGTAGATGGTCTCCCGATACTTCAATTAAAAATAAAATAAACTATTTACTTAAAGCTCCTCTTGCAGCCAGAGCCCCTTCAGAGAATCTGGCCAGACCCGAAGAGCCATTTCTAAGATTGGAGATACTGGTATTCGCATGCATTCCCACACTTGGGAGTGAATGTGTGTAATAAACACCCTGAAGTAGACCAGTGAGCAATACAAACTTCGGGGGGTGTCTAGAAAGATGGGGGAAAACATTGCTCAGCCCACGCTGAATTCTAATTCAGACCAGGAGAACAGAGTCTCCTAGAAAGTTTTCTACTTCCAAATTTAGGACTCAGAATCAACAACAGAGAGAGGTGTTTCAGAATGTTCTAATGCCAGTGGGATGCTATGAGTATTACGCTTAGATTCACCATTTAAAGCAATTCACCACTAAAAATATCTTCTGGTTTAAGTGGACACTGAGCCCTCTACCAAGACATCAGGAACTTTACAGGAACAGGCTACAGTTTTCGGACTAGTTAAGATACATTTCTTTGTGTTACCGGAGTGGCAAATATCATTTACATAGGTTGCTAAATACTTATGGGTTATGATAATGACATGAAATAGCTTGAGCTTTGCCATTTTTGCAGCATAAAAATTTAGGAATAAAGCAACATATTCATCTTTGCCTGCTGTTTATATTCCTTACCAACTGTTCAGTAAGTTCCTTTTTTAAAATCAATAAAGTACCAAACCCTAGAGGCTATACAGGTAAAAAATATAATTTAACCATGACTATCACATCACTCACGAGTGACTAGTTGTCGTTAGTGCATTTTAACGACTACCAGAAACCCAAGCTTTGTCAGAATGACCAGAACAGACATGGACTTGGATGTGTGCTGGATTTTTATTTTGCTTTTGGTTTTGGTTTAAACAAATCCTACCTCCTTCTCCAGTATCTTAGCAATATGTGCAGATCACTTACACTATCCTTGCGTATTCATTTCTTTCTGAGAGAAATTCAAGATGTCATCAGCCATTTTGGCTGAGATATTCTGGTTCCATTCCTATCTTTGCCAGAAGTTGGCTTATAATGCATCTGTGACGGGCAGAGGTGTATGCAAACTCCCTAAAGAGAGGGCAGGTAAATTATCTCTTAATTCTGCTCAGTCACCACGGATCAACACTTACTACTCTCGCTCAAAACTACAAAGTTGGTTCACGCCTGGATGCTTGTTAAGCCTGTGGTGACTCAAGAACTCTAAACCCTACTGGGCACTGGCAGGCAGAATGTCTGTAAAATTACTCTGAAAACATTAAATCTTCATGGCTTGGAGATTAAGACTCTCCCCCTTAGTGCAGGCATTTTCAAGTACAGAGTGTTAAAAGCGACTTGCTTTTGTTAAAGCATCAGTGTTCCTACATTTTCCACCTAAGCTATTAAGAGGACAAACAGGCATAGGAATATATTTTTGGTCCTAGAACATGGTAGAGACTGTACCCATATCAGGGACAAACACGGAGCTTTTTTGAAAAAGACTTTTGGTGCAAGCCTTCTTCTAAAATAATGCTTTGGGAAAAACAAGAAGGAAAAAAAAAAGACTACCTACTCCGATTAAGCTCACAAAGAGACTACAGTACTCCACATTATCTTAAGAAAAACAAAAGTCCCAAAGCACAGCCCACAGCTTTTCCAGTCAAGTAGACAGACATTAAAGTACATTAGCACTATCATTTGTATGTCTCTAAATATCAATAAAGTATGTGATTTGGCTTCACTTTCACACAAAGAAGGAGGACTATCCTTTTCAGGAAATTTCACAGAGACACTCACCAACAAAAGTTCGGTAATTTAATCTTTGGAAAGCTCAATAATGCTAAGTTCAAAATTGCAGGTTTTAAACTAATGTACCTGATAAGTGATGATGGCAGAACTAAAGCGACCCATTATTAAGTAATCCAATCGCCCCAATCCCCGTGATCTGTAACAGAGAAGAGTCTCCCTAAAACAGAACTAATGTGTTCACATCTACATTAATCTCTGAAGTCAAAAAGAGGCATTCTTCATGGGCTTTATCTGTTTCCAGATGTCTGCCTCCACCAGAAGTGATTTCACACTCCCGAGGCTGCTCTGCAAATGCTTCCAATATCTTTGTCCAAGAGGTGCTATTTCGTACGGACCCACGGGATACTGTCCTGCAGACTACCCTTCCATGGCTGTCTGACTTCGGTTTCTCAGGACTTAGAGCCTGAGGCAAATGGGTCCTGGGCTTCTGTTGCTTCTACACCACAAAGGACCTGGGTCTCTGTGTGTGTGTGTGTGTGTGTGTGTGTGTGTGTGTGTGTGTGTGTGTGTGTGTGTGTGTGTGTGAGGGGTGGGGGCAGTCGGTTAGGGTTTTTTCCTCTTAAGTGTCACACTGCTTCCAACTTTTTTCTCCACTACAAGTTTTCTCTTGTAAGGTGTCAGGATGCTAATGAGAAGGATTTGTAGAGCCTCCTTCTTTCAAATTTATTCACGCAGGGCCACTTATCACTGCTAGTGGTTGGAAACCTCTATTTTTTTTCTCCTTCTGAGTTGCCGACCTTATTTCCAGAGCCGAAATAAACATGGTCCACAAACCATTCATTATTCAGTGACGTCCTAAGAGAGAACGTGAAAAAGGTAAAACTTATTCAAGACGACGCGTTTTTCCTGACTCCTTCCTATGGCAACCTTACTAGCAATCCTGGTAAATATATTTTTATACTCACAGTTTCACGTGTTCTAAGTTGGACTGAAGTAATTTCCTTTTTTAAATAGTATTTTTTAATCCTAAATTAAGATCATCTCAGTGGGACCCAGCAAGTAGGGTGCCAGGTGCGTAGCTTACAACAGGGTTCCCACTTCTTTTCTTGGCAATCTTGACTGGTTGTTGCTCAGAAATACACATTCCCATGAATGAGTATATTGACATACATGAATTTGCATGTTGGATCTTACAAATCCAATAGAATTAAGTTCATAAGTATGATCTTTGGCCAATACATTCAGGGCAAGTGTTTAATGTCCCTGCAGAGGGAGTGACTGTAGCCTGCTGAGAAGAACATTAGTTTTCTTTCACCAGCCTCCCAACCTGGGATGGTTCCCAGGAGACATCTTAGGAGGGAAGAAAAGGATCAAAATGAGGACTCTCTATTGAAAACAGAAGCTATAATAATTTTTATGAGCCACTTATGGTCCTACAATTTATTGAATTTAGAAATTGTGTCTATGAAACAGGAATTCTCCAAGATTCAGCCAGTTTTTCCTTTTAATAATGACCACTCAAAGAAGGCACTTTGGTTTCTATTAAAAATTTGGCTAGCTCCAGAGTAAAAAAATAAGAACAGCAAGCTCCCACTTATTCAGAATGGTTTAAGAGTGTTTATTGCATATAAAGACTTATCATGTATATCTAATATGGAGTACCAATTTTTAAAAGAACTTTAGTAAACTAAACAACATCAAATTCTAAAATATCCGGGATAAAACTTACCTAAATTCAGGAATGTGCAGTACTGCCAGCTTAATGCTGAGTCAACCCATTAACATCCCATAATTCTATAGCTGTAGAAAATATATGAGATTGCGCCGACCACATGTTGAATGTATTAGGACATACCTGAGGGAGTGGGCCTTTAACAAGTCTAAGATTTTAGTTTATTGTTGTCACCTGTTGTGTTTTTTTTCCAATAAAAATGGAGCATAGAATGTGGAAAAAAATCTAATTAAAGTCCTGGAGACATAGCCGTGTGAATGAGCACAGGCAGGTGACAGAGGTTATATCCAGAGCGGAGCGTCTCAAACAGGCATAGAGACTAAGAGGAGCCTTGCTGAAAGAGTATGGGCTCCACCTTCAGGGATTCTGATTTAGTCGGCTTGGGGTGGGGTCCAAGAATTTGCATTCGAACGAATTCCCGGTTGATGCTGCTGGTCTGGGGGCCACATTTTGAGACCCATTGCTCTGGAGTCAAGGGAAGGTTTATTTGCTTGTTGGTTTGTTTCTCAGTTAACTTGATCAAGTTAATGTAAATTCAAATAATTCTGTCCATAGATATCCTTTTTCTGCCCTCAGAAACGTAGGTTGGCCAGACTGATCAGATTAACAGATTTTTATTTTATTTTGAACCACCTTAATATGGAGTCATAAAAATTTCACCCCCGACAAAGAACATTTGCTCTGACATATGTATCCACGACGCATTTCAGCCAGATAGACTTGGATTTATATAGAGCTGTGTCTTTTCCACTATATAACTCTGCCCAAGTCATTTAATAGCTCTAAACCTCAGTCCTCAGATCTATAAAATGGAAGTAATAATACAAACCCCAATGGATTGCTGTGAAAACTGTAAATACAAAGCCCCTATTTAGTGCACCAAGTACAGTTGCAGTATATTATCAACTCATTTCAAAACATTCAATTCAGTACAATTCTAATAACTTTAGAGAACTAAAGATAACTTGGAGAGCCACAGATAACTCAGATAAAGCCATGGAGTTTGCTACAAAGATACAACTCCTTATTAGCTACTATTACAACATTGAATAAAGTATTGGGTAATTAGAATATGAAGGCTGACTTACTTTTCTAATTAACAGAAGTTTTTCAAAATTTCTTTCTTCCACCCTGGTTGAAATTCCTTTTAACTCCTCTGCCTTATGAAGCAATGTATATCTTCAAATAACCTTTCCTTGTTGAGTTAAGGTCATACAACCCTTCAGAGTCATAATGTACATCAAATTGACAGTGTAGTCAAAGAACATAATGGAACATATACTGAGCTGTGATTCTAGAATATAAGCTGGATTTTTAAATATATATATAATTCCTATTATAAAGTAGACTTCTTGTGAATGCCTTCCTCAACACACACACACACACACACACACACACACACACACACACAAATCTAGAGCACAGAAAAACTTCTAGTAAGTAAGTGATTTAGTTAGGGCTTAGAAAATTGATAATGTGTAATATTTCATAGGGTGTTGGAAGAGCACAGAAGGTGCAGTTCGACTAAGATATATGGGTTGTCAGATAAAACTTTAATTCAGAAAGATACGTGCACCCCTATGTTCATAGCAGCACTATTCACAATAGCCAAAACATGGAAACAACCTAAATGTCCTTTGACAGATGAATGGATAAAGACGACATGGTACATATATACAATGGAAAACTGCTCAACCATAAAAAAGAACGAGGGGCTTCCCTGGTGGTCCAGTGGGTAAGACTCTGTGCCCCCAATGGAGGGGGCCCAGGTTCGATTCCTGGTCAGGGAACTAGATCCCACATGCATGCCACAACTAAGGAGCCCACCTGCCGCGACTAAGACCTGGCGCAACCAAATAAATAAATAAAATAAATATTTTTTTAAAAGAATGGAATAATGCCATTTGCAGCAACTAGAGATTATCATACGAAGTGAAGTAAGTCAGAAAGAGAAAGACAAATACCATATGATATCACTTATACAGTAAGTCCCCTATGTACTAACGAGTTCCTTTCCAAGAGCACATTCATAAGTCCAATTTGTTCGTAAGTCCAACAAAGCCAGCCTAGGTACCCAACTAACACAATCGGCTATATAGTACTGTACTGTCATAGGATTACAATACTTTTCACACAAATAATTCATAAAAACAAACACAAAAAATAAATAAAACATTTTTAATCTTACAGTACAGTACCTTGAAAAGTACAGTAGTACAGTACAACAGCTGGCATCCAGGGGCTGGCATCGAGTGAACAGGCAAGAAGAGTTACTCCGTGGAGGAGGGAGGGGAGACGGGAGATGGTAGAGCTGAAGGATCGTCAGCAACAGGAGACGGAGGGCGAGCTGCAATTTCGCTCACGCCTGACGTTGATGGCACAGGTTCTGGTTCCTTGCTGGAACCAGATGCATATTTGCATCTTTGAAGGTTTGCAACTTGAAGGTTCGTATGCAGGGGACATACGGCATGTGGAATCTAAAATATGGCACAAATGAACCTATCTACAGAACAGAAATAGACTCACAGACATAGAGATCGGACTTGTGGTTGCAGGGTTGGGAGGGATGGGGGAGAGGGGGAGGGATGGACTGGGAGTGGTGGATAAACATTTAGGATGGATAAACAACAAGGTCCTACTGTAGAGCACAGGGAACTATATCCCATCTCCTGGGATCAAACCATAATGGAGAAGAATATTTTTAAAAAAAAGAATGTCTGTATGTATATAACCGAGTCACTTTGCTGTACAGCAGAGATGGGCACAACATTGTAAATCAACTAGACTTCAGTTTAAAAATGTTTAAAAAAAAAGATAAATGGGCGGTTCAAGCAATGGACTGTCACGCTGCTCAGGGAGGAAGCGGTGCACCTCCTCCTCCAAATCCATCACCCCATGTCCTTCAAAGACAGACACTGTTTGATGCACCTCTCCATGACCAAGTTCAGGTTCCCTTGAGCTCTTCATAGTTGGGATTATTTGCTCTCCACGATGTATGCTCCAAATGTCAAGTCAAGAAGCCCCAGAGCCCCATCTGCACTTTGGAGGCGGCCCGAAAAAAGGGCATACTCAACAGTGGCTGTATTGACATTTGGGCCCAGGTGATTCTTTGTAGTGGGGGCCGTCCTGTGTACTGAAGGATGTTAGCAACATCCCTGGCCTCTACCCACAAGATGCCAGCAGCATCCCTCTTCTCAAGTCGAGACGATCAAAAATGTCTCTAGACATTGCTACATGTCTCCTGGGGTGCAAAATTGAACCCCCCAGTTGAGAAACACAGCCTTAAAGGCCAGCCCTGGGTTTGAATAACAAGGGGACATTCTTTCCCTGCTGTTCCCTCTGTTAATTGGTGTGGAAATGACCAGAGACTCCTCTGGGAGTCTGGCCCTTCCTCTCTTCCTACTAGTTTTTGGGGTTTTTTAAATAAAGTTATTTATTCATTTACTTATTTTTGGCTGCGTTGGGTCTTCATTGCTGCATGCGGGCTTTCTCTGGTTGTGGCGAGTGGGGGCTACTCTTCATTGCGGTACATGGGCTTCTCATTGCGGTGGCTTCTCTTGTTGCGGCGCACGGGCTCTAAGGTGCGTAGGCTTCAGTAGTTGTGGCTTGCGGGCTCTAGAGCGCCCGCTCAGTAGTTGTGACACACACGGGCCTAGTTGCTCCGCGGCATGTGGGATCTTCCCAGACCAGGAATCGAACCCGTGTCCCTGCGCTGGCAGGCGGATTCTTAACCACTGCATCACCAGGGAAGTCCCCTACTAGTTTTTCTGACTGGGCAGGCAAAGCAGAGAGATTACTTCATTCCCATAGAGTCTTACGGAATGGACTTATGCCTATTATAGCAGATATAAACATATTCATGGTAGAGCTTTTAGAGCTAGTCACTTAGGAAATAAATATCTCTTCAATATTTTTTGACACTAGATTTCTGAAAGGCTCACATTTCTACCGAGCACAGTCCAGGCCAACCTCACCTGATTAGATGCTCATGTGAATGGCTGCACAGGTGCTGCTCTCACCTGCAGAGAAGCCTGGACTTGGGGGGTAAAGAAGTGGCAGGGCAGCTGGACACAGAGTTCAATGCATTTATGATCATGACCAAAGGCGTACTGGGGTGTTTACACACGGCCAAAGACTACAGAATAGTAAGGGTATTAAAATATGCCATTCTGGTTCATTATCATTTCCTTGTAATAGCAAAGTCGGGAAGGAATCAAGGGACTGAAATAATGACAAAATCAGAAATAACCTGAAGTTTGTTATTTATTTCAGTAATACCTTTGCTATAAGGTAGACAAGATGTACTGATGAACAATTGAGCCTTCCCTATCCCTTTGGTAGGTTATCTATCTTCTCATCTACTCGATTTGCTGATAGGATCTGGATTCACTGTTTGTCACCAAACATCCAGGGAACATTTACCACGTGCCAGCCCTATATCTATCATACCTGCTATTCTGGGAGCCAGAGATGCAGAGGAAAACCCAACAGACAAGGCTTCTGTTCTAACAGGCCTTGCTTTTCTCGGGCAGACAGACTGATAATTAAACAGCAAACAATCAGAAGGTGGTTCTAGAGACTGCTTTGTCCAGTGGAGAAAATTAAAATTACCACATACTAGAGCCCAAGCCTACAAACTGTGACCTGCAGGCCAAACAAGCCCATTGCCTGTGGTTATTAGGCCCGTGAGCTGAGAATAGTTTTTACATTTGAACCCCAATTAAGTGAAATGTTATCCTCCCCCAGAAGAATTCGATTCTTCTCATAAGTAGACCTACATTACAAAATATTGTACTCAAGTTCTATATTCTAATTTGACTTTCATCAACAAAATATCGTGCAAATTTCTTCCCCCTCTTGTCCTTTAAATACCTACATACTCTCCTCAGCTTTGGTTCTTGGCCTACTGTGTCTCTCTACATAAAAATTTCAGTCTCAAAAAAGAAGGAAATCCTACCATTTGCTACAACGTGGATGAGTCAGAGGGCGTTACACTACATGAAATAAGCCGGTCACAGAAGGGCAAATACTGCAGGATTCCACATATATGAAGTATCTAAACTAGTTAAACTCAGGAATTCCCCGGCGGTCCAGTGGTTAGGACTCCAAGCTCTCACTGCCGTGGGCCTGGGTTCAATCCCTGGTCGGGGAAAAAAGATCCCACAAGCCACGCAGCGCAGCCAAATAAATAAATTAATTTAATTAAATAGTTAAATTCAGAGAAGCAGAGAATAGAATGGTGGTTGCCAGGGGCTGGGGAAGGGGGAAAGGGGGCGATGTTGTTCAATGAGTATAAAGTTTGAATCATGCAGGATGAGCAGGTTCTAGAGATGCTGCTGTACCGCAGAGTGTCTATAGAGCTAACAGTGTGGCATCGTGCACTATATGTTAGGAGGATAGTTCTCATGTTAAGTGTTCTTACCAAAAAGAAAAACCCCCCCACACACAAAAGAACACAAGGGCATTTCAGATATGTTAAGTGCCTTGATGGTGATGATGGCTTCACTGGCATATGCATATGTCCAAACTCATCAAAATGTGAACATTAAAAATGTGCAGTTTTTTGTGTATTCATTACACCACAATAAAGCTTTAAAAAAAAATCCTGCTGACTGATGTGTTAGAAACCAACTGCGGGGCCAGGGTGGGGAGGAGAGTGGAGGGGGAGGGGGAGGAGGAAAACGGTGGCAAAACAATGAGGGGAGGCCTCTCTGATGACTTGACATGCGAGCTGAGACCTGCTACTTCTGCCCGCACCAGCTGTGGGCCCTCTGGACTTCCCCTTCCTTGTTTGTACGACATCGGGGTTGAACTACACCGTCTTCCTTCCCCGAACCGCTGCAGTTCTGTGTCTCTGTTGACTGCACACGGTGCATCTCCCATCGGGTCCTCGCCTGTCAGCCCTCACCCACGCCCACTTCGTGCCTGTGAAGAAGAGACAGCTCCAGCAGAAGAGTCACGTTCAAGTCTCCAATTTGGAGCCCATCACACCATTTGGCCAAACTCACTAAAGTCCTATTAAGATGAGTTCTACGGTTAACCCCAATACCTCGACAAGACATTCAGGAAGTGTGTGGAAGTTTATCAGAGCACAAGGCCAAAGGCCTTCCAATCTTCAAAACACTACTGAAAAACAGCCCACACTTGATCTGAATTATTGTGGTCTTTCGAAGTCTATGCAAAGTAATATGCAAGGAGACAAAGCTATTTTACCAAGCAGACAGATATTCCAAATTACTAGTTCTTAACAAGCATGGTAATACATCAGTCAAAAGCAATAAATTTAAACTTAATGAAATCTCAATTTGCCTACAGTGCATTTCACTTTGACATTTTCTATATTGCCATGGTGCTTTGATAAAATTTTTTAAAATGCAAAGAAAGTGTCTGTAAGGCTAAAGACCAGACTTGGTGCCATTGTGGCCAAGGCAACATTACAGTACTTAAGTTTCATCACTCCATGCCCCGTGGCGGGCAAAGCCCCAGCCGCTAACACAGGTTCAGTTTTCATTATCATCGTATGATTATGCATTTTACTGCATTTAACTGATAATACAACTACCAGCTCACCTTAAAAGAATTAGCTTGGAGGTTTCATTGCTTTCCAAATGGAATTCATTTGACAAACAAATGACAATTAGCCTGGTCTCCCTGTTCTGCATCAGGATGCTTTTTGATTGAACCTAGACCAATTTACAATTTTTAAATGAGTTTAGACATTTACATTTAAAATGTCTAGAGGAAATTAGCCCTGGGACATCCAACGGCCAAAATGCTTTTTGAAGTTGATTATTATTTGATCTAGTACCCTCTACCTGTACATTTTGTTCCGACTTCAAAGTTTGGGAATGTAAATGCCACCTCACCTCAAAGCACAGGGAGAAGCTTAAAAGCGCTTTTGCTCATTACATTATGCAAAGGAGCCCATATTTTAATATTCGTTTAATATGGTTAGTTAGCTTTAATGACACCAGTGTGACAGTGTCATAGTTTTGGAATCTAAAAGCACTGATTGAAGTTTCTGGACACTGCTTCTGTTTTTCTGCACAGAAAGGAAGCAGGCCCTTTGAAGGACAGATCGGCCCCTGGGTGCATCCAACCTGCCCCGGTGAAGAAAGCAAAAACCATGACATCAGGGACCAGAGACACTGGACTGTCACATCCCAATTCTGTGTGCTTTGTAAGGGCAGCCACCGCGCTGAGGAAACTGCTGGAAAATTCATGATAAATATGCACTGCTGATAACCCAGCCATGGAAACGGGCGTTGCTCTGACATAAAGCCCACGAATTTCTAGTCGAGAGTGTATTTTATTTATTTATTATTGTTACTATTACCACGTTATTGTCAAAGTGAGAAAAACGACAGCCTTTTGCCTGTTCCACATTGTTCAATGGCAAAAATAAAATACAGTGAGGGAAAAGGCCACAAATAGGTATGATGGTATCATCATCCTGTCCTGGATATAACTTCTGAAGCCTGAAGGTCCATATTATCCAGGACATACTCAAAGGGACACTGGAGAAGAAAGGGCATGTGGCATGGCTCTGTGGAGTCCGCCGGCCCGCATCTGTGCACAGGTACCCCGGCTTTCCTGCTTCATCCCTGCCGGTTTGCCAGAACATTTTGAATTTCTAGTTTTGTCTCATAGGACGCATACCCCATGTTTTCCAAATAACCTGGAGTTCCAAAGAGTTCCCAGATGATAACACTGTATACTTCCAGCACAGAATGCACAGTTCTGAAGACTGTCTTCTGTGAATATAGTAGATGCTGAATTAAGGGATCCAGCCTCTCATTAGCTCTCACAACAGCATCAGGAGGCAAGAACATCAGGAAAGAGTGAATTAACCCCGGGACACAAATGTAGAAAATGGCAAAGAAGGGCCCCTGGCCTTCCCACCATGTATTGTGAAATGGCAAAAAGGGTGATAAATAAACAAACTAACAAGCAAAAAAATTTTTTTTCGTCTAGGATGGCTTAAGTTTGTTGCCGAAGAGTAGAAACTTCCTCTGGGTCCCTTCACGTCTAAACTCTGTGATTTCATGTCAGCTCCTCCCTCCCCTCCTGCTCTCAGTTTCTTTAATGAAAATGGAATCAGAGCGTCCTTGGGGTAAACTCTGTTTTGATTCCAAATTTAACACACTAGCACCAAATTTTCTCACATGCACAACGTCCAGACTACGCTAGAGACGTGCCAAGCCCTTCTTTCAAGGGTTTTTCATTTTCTATTTTTTTCTGTACACATAGGCATTTTTATTCCTGTACCAAGGGCCTGGCAACAACCATCGTACATGGCATTCTCAGACTGTGACTTTGAGGGCACCAGAGTGGCCCAAAACCCAGGCAGCACGGGCGGAAACCAGCAGAGTTTTGTTACCTTGTCGCCCTCTGCTGGGCGGATCTGCCACTGCTCACACAGGAGCCTGACACCCACCTTTCCTATTAAGGAGGGTGCGGTTTTCACTAAGCTACGGTGAAACAATTAGGTGTCTTAAGAAATAAAACAGTCTTTTCTGCTAGAGCATCTTAGAAATGTTCTCCATCTAGCTGTACTGGTACATCACTTTATTCTGCTTCTTCCATTTTGAAGCACAGCTGTATTTTTTTTTTAACATGTAGATAATTAGAGTGAAAACCTTGAGGAATTCTCACATCAATCTTTGACATGGCAAGTGTTCTGTGAGCCCCCATTCAGGCACCAACCATCTGGCAATGAGGGAAAAAAACAATACCAAACAGAGGCATTTTCATAGTATTCTCACAGCAGTAAGAAGTGGAGGGCTTCCCTGGTGGCGCAGTGGTTAAGAATCCGCCTGCCAATGCAGGGGACACGGGTTCGAGCCCTAGTCCGGGAGGATCCCACATGCCGCAGAGCAAGTAAGCCCGTGCGTCACAACTACTGAGCCTGCGCTCTAGAGCCCGTGCTCCGCAACAAGAGAAGCCAATGGGAAGCCTGCGCACCTCAACGAAGAGCAGCCCCGCTCGCCGCAACTAGAGGAAGTCCGCGTGGCAACAATGTAAGTCCCAGTGCAGCCAAAAATAAATCAATTAATTACTTTTTAAAAAGAGAGGAAAGAATCACACACAAAAAAAGTGGAATACCGTGGGAGTTAAGATCATGGGACGGACTGCAAATCCTCCTCTGATATTTATTACCTACATGACATTAGCCAAGTTAAATAACCTCTCCCAGCTTCCAAGTCCTCCTCTGTAATATGAAGTTATAATAATATTTGCCTTCCATGGTACCGCAGAGCAAGTAAGCCCGTGCGTCACAACTACTGAGCCTGCGCTCTAGAGCCCGTGCTCCGCAACAAGAGAAGCCAATGGGAAGCCTGCGCACCTCAACGAAGAGCAGCCCCGCTCGCCGCAACTAGAGGAAGTCCGCGTGGCAACAATGTAAGTCCCAGTGCAGCCAAAAATAAATCAATTAATTACTTTTTAAAAAGAGAGGAAAGAATCACACACAAAAAAAGTGGAATACCGTGGGAGTTAAGATCATGGGACGGACTGCAAATCCTCCTCTGATATTTATTACCTACATGACATTAGCCAAGTTAAATAACCTCTCCCAGCTTCCAAGTCCTCCTCTGTAATATGAAGTTATAATAATATTTGCCTTCCATGGTAGTTGTTAGGAGTCAATGCATATAAAAAACTTACACTAGTGCTTGGCACATAGAAAGCACTGTGTAACTGTTGAATAGTGTCACAGGCATGGCACAGCATAAGAATTCTAAGTTCACTGTTCATAGCAGAATAGAGAGGAGTAGAGCTTTCCCAGATCTTTGCTTTGAGGATTTTTTTTTTACCTTTACTCAAAGGGGATGAGTGCCATAGCTCCTAAATTGAAAATAGACACATCCCCAAGAAAAGAAATAGAACTTTCAGTGAAACTTCACTCAGAGAAGTGACTTCTTTGACTTCTCTGCAAGTAAGAAAGTGACGTATGCAACTGACAACACTCTTTAGATTCTAAGTCTTGACTAAAAGGGATAGCTTCTCAGGAATTGCTGATCTCCTCTTTGCGGGACTTTGTAAAGGAAGGTTAAAAGTTGAAATGACTTTTATGTATTAAGGTATTAAGCACACATTAAAGAGTAGACTATCCATCCATTCACTTATTCAACAAATATTTATCAGATGTCTACTGTGTGCCTATAAGCCCTGGGCTAAGTAGAGATGATATAGATATAAATAAGACAGGCACAGACCCCAAAATATGGACATTACAGACTGATGGGAAATATAGATAGTAAACAAGTGATTCAATGTGAATGGTCTAAAAGGAGAAAGACTGGGACCCATGGAGTACACAACCTCATCTGTACGTCCACTTTCTAATTTTACATGAGATTCCTTTGCATGGAGAGATCTCTATGCAGGAAAATGTCATAGTGGTCTTAAAAAGCGATAGAAGAGCTATAAATCCTCATTATTTGGGGGGGGGGCAGACTTTATATTCAGGAAAACCAACAGGTGAAAGGACATATTTGCCTGCAAAAAATAACATGGGATTTGCAACACCGATTCAGGATACACCAGAGCAAAACATCTCATGCCCAAGGTGCTTCATCTATACGAAGTAGAACTGCATTTTCAGTGTTTGGTAAAACTGCATGCTGCTGCATTGTGAAATATTCTTGAAGAGTTCTCAGAATTAAAGTGGGCTGGCAGGCTTGCGCAGGTGCTAATTCAAACACTCGTAAGGGTTGCTGAAGAGTTAACTGGGGATATTGTAGATCCACCAGGAGATATTTTTCTTTGCTAAGAAGTGGAGCATCTGTAGGTATGAGACACAGATGTGGGCTTCCCTGGTGGCGCAATGGTTGAGAGTCCGCCTGCCGATGCAGGGGACGCGGGTTCGTGCCCCGGTCCGGGAGGATCCCGCGTGCCGCGGAGCGGCTGGGCCCGTGGGCCGTGGCCGCTGAGCCTGCGCGTCCGGAGCCTGTGCTCCGCAACGGGAGAGGCCACAACAGTGAGAGGCCCGCGTACCACAGAAAAAAAAAAAAAAAAAGACACAGATGTATACACTGTATACAGTGAATCCCCTCTCTTATCAAAACTTCCAAATAACTGAATATAAGAAGGAAATTAATTGCCTATGGTTCATCAGGCCAAGATAAATCATAGCTGCATGGAACGACAAGTTAAATTATTATTGGAATCTACCGTATATTAGACTGTGTTTTTCTTTATTTAATGAATTTCCATGGAAGGAATCAACCTGTGGTTAGCATTCTTGTGTCACAGAATAAGCCCATGATGATGGCCTATTTTTCATCAGTGTGCGTGAAACCCCTATTTTTAGTAACCCACCTTCTGTTCTTGCTGATTTTTCTCACTCCCTTAATCTGCCTCAATAATTAATCATCTTCAGGTCAAAGCTATAAACATACAGTCAAGTCGAGATGAGATACATATGAGAAGATTATCGCTCAAGCATCTAAATCATTGGATTAAATGATCCAGATGATTTCCCTGTACTCTGCATATATATATGCATATATAGTTTTATATATATAATCTCAAACAAACAGCTAAATGAAAAAAATGCTTGGTCTGATAATTGGTGTGGTATGTGGAAACAACAGGGAGAAAATTGATTCAAATTCAAAGAAAATCTATTTCAGAGACTTATTCTTACAGAAAAATTTTACAGAACTGGAAAACCTTATAATTAGGCAAAACTATTAACCTGCTAATCCTGGCGGATAACCTAGGATAAATGGGTTATTTGACAGCTTTAATTTAATGTAATTTAATGAGGAGAAAAATATAAGTTCGTGCTAGGTTTGTACACCACCTATTTTGGTTAACGTTTTGTTAAATTTCCCCAGAAGAGGTTTTAATTAGAACCAAAGTAAGATATTTATTTTTATATAAAACTTATTATATAGTATACATATGTATTATACACACATGCACACATATATCTGTAGATATACATGCATGAACACACACACACACACACACGCACTTATCCCACAGAAAGCAAGATACCCATGTACCAAACAGACCCATGGAAAATGGCTCAAGACCATTACCTTTGATGTAAACATAATAAAATAAGCCAACTCCACTTCAGCAAGAAACAAGCTGCTCTTCCTCACCTTTAAAAGTCACAGTCTGAAAGATCTTAGAGTCTAAAATCTCACAATTAAGGTGTGCTGATTACTAGGGTAACCTGACATTTGCACTAAAATATTAAACCTCTTTGGAGGTGTATTAATATTTTGATTGCATTGAATATTCTCTAATGAGCCATTGCAGCGAGGTAGTTGGCTGATTAGCGTCCTTCCATGGAACTGAAACCTACGTTTCTTCATCCACATGCATAAATTACATTTGGTGATGTTGTAGTAGAGATCAGTAGAGCCACGGTTTGGTAAAACTAATTCTTAAGCAAAGATAAAGAGCCATGCCATTCACTCGGGAAAGATCCACAATGAAAGTAGCCATTCATGGCCCTGGAACAGACATCAGCCATCTCCTTCTCAGTGTGGCTGCAGGACCGCACCCTTAAGGTGGAATGTAAGTGAGACCTGGGATCTCCCATTTGACAAGTGCTTTTTCATGTGAAATACATGAACTCCTTTTCCCCTTAGACTAAGTTGTTTCAGATCATTGTCTCTTCCGTAGTACAGGAAGAGAAGCTAATCTATAAAACAATGAGGCTTCACTCTGGATGCCAAAATCTGCAATTATATTGTACAGAGGGGCTTCATGAATAATTCCTGGGCTATGATCTGACATTAATCTGGATAGTTAATACAGAGCTGGGGCATTGCCAGCCTAAAGCTGACTGATTTCTTTACAACAGGGCACTTTCAAGGTGAGGACACAGCTTTTTCTCTAAGTTAGAATCTCGATCCGAGCTGAACACTAAGCTATCGCCGCTAGTCTTGTGTTTCCCCCTGAGCTGGATGTCTAGGAACTGGCAACGGGGCGCTACCTTAGAAAGAAGGCACTTCAATTAGGCAAGACGGCTCCAAGACTTTAGCTATTGCTCACATATAGGTTAGTTTTAAATGACCTAGTTGCAAGAAAATCACCTAATGTATCATAACTATACATTGGTCACTTTTTCTGGCCAGGGTATAAATCAAGACAACAGTTAGCTCTCAGAACCGGTCTCAGACCCAGGGAAAATAAACTCAGAAATACTGAGTTATTAATGAGGCAATTTTGATACTTCCTCTTGAAGTTACCCGGAATAATGACAAACAAGTGGTCTTTTCTGAGTTAAAATTTTTTGCTGATTCAAACATATATTTAATAATGTGCTTATCCCATGTTCAGCATTGTAATAAATATTGTGAGAAATTCTTAAGAGTAGAAAAAAAACACCACCAACAAATCAACAGACAACACAGCAAGTTTTCTGCCCTGGGGATCTTCCTATCAAGTTAGAGAAATATGAGTAGAAACAGATAACAATGTTTAGAGAAAGAGAAGTGCGTGGGATAGCTGGAGGAGGTATCTTGCAGAGGGTAGAGTTTGGGTTGAGCCCCGAGGACGCTGAAAGTTTGGGTTGGTGAAGAGGACCGGGAAAACATTTTGAACAATAATAATAACCAAGCCAAAGTATGAACATGATGCCACTTTTCCTGAGTAGTATTTAACAGCAGGTGATATTAAAACTCTTTAACAGTAGATATGATACAGATACCAATCAATCAGAGAGGGCACCACTGCCGCCGTCAACAACCATAACAGTGCAGACCAGTGCACTGGTCCCAGCCTGGCTTGGGACGGTTCACATTTTTCTTGTTCTTCTGTTTGTTCACTTGTCCATTGTCTGCCTCCCCGCTCTATAATGTAAATGTACCCGCAGCACCAGAAGTAGTGCCCGAGCAGGACTGTTTCTCAGCAAGTATTTATTTAGTGGCTGAATGTTTAAGTAACTGTACATAAAAATCTCAGATTAGCCTGACTAAAGCAGAAGACTCATCTTAGGGAGTTGAAGATGAAATTAGATAGATAAGATGGGCAAAATGATGGAGGCCTTTAATGATCAAGATTAGAAATTTGAAGAATTTTCTGTGAATAGTGGAGAACCACTGAAAATACACCAGCAAGGATACGGTGACAACATCATTCTCAGCATCAGCGCTTCCAAAGTCAGTGTTACTTTCCATAACATTAATGAGCTTTTCCTCAATGCCAGGCATTAGAACTTTGTGTTTTACCTGCATTATCTCATTCAACTCTATAAAGTGGATCCTGTTACTATCTCCTTTTTACAAACAGACACACTGAAGCTTAAAGATCTCCTGTGATCTGTTCAAGGTCACATAATTACTCACCACTACACTATATACCTCCACACCACACATACACACACATACTGATTGAAAAGGTTTTCCTAACAAAATTAAATAATACTTTAACAGGAAAAATTACCCATAATTCCAGGCTAATACCACTCATAATTTCTTCTTACTTTGGAGGGGGGGAGCTGCTGTCATCATTCTGTATAATTGTAACTGCAGCTATTACACAGTTTTATGTTATATTTTTTTTACTTAGAGTTATCAAGTAAAACTTTTCTCTGTTGTTGCATAATATTTATCATTATAATCTGTGATTATTTTTGTTTAGTTCCTGTTGCTGTTGTGCGTTGGTTTGTGTTTTTTTTGGTATTATAAATAATGCTTCAGTAAACATTTTTCTCCACATATCATATTTTGCTTTCTAATTATTTCCTTTGAATTAATTCCCAAGAGTGATTACACTATGTCAGAGTATGAATATTTTGTAGGTCCTGAATTGTATTGCCAAATGGTTTTCCAAGTGGGTTGTCCTAACTCCTACTAAGGCCAACAATTATTATTTGCCAATTTTACTAAATCTCCCACAATCATCTGCTATTAGATGTTTCAATTTTTACTTAATGAAACGAAAAGGTACTTTTTGTTTGCCTTTTTGTTACTAGCTAATTTAAACATTTTAAAAACAGATTCTATGTATCTCTTCAGACTTAACCTCTCTGAGCGAGGCTTTGGCCCATATCCTTATTGGAATCTTAATATTATTCTTACAAAGTTGATTGAGATCTTTAAATACTATAAATAACTGTACTACAATTTGCCATTTTTGATATGAATATATTTTCTAACAGGCTGCTTTAATTTATTTTTAGTTTCTATATTTTCACTGGAGAGGCGTTTTGAAATTTCTTCACAATCTATGACTTTGTATTCTTCAATTGCTTCAATCTTTAGAAAGTTCTCACCCTTCCAAATATCTGAGATTCCATTTTATTTATGGCCGATTTTCATTGATTTGATTTTTCAGCTTAATCTTTTTCCCACATGGAGATTATTTTTGCTCTGTAGGAAGGAAGGAATACAGCAATTTTCCTCACTCTCAATATTTATTAAATAATTCTTCATTTCCTTCTTGCTTATGACACTTTATTACATACTACGTTTTTCTATTTAATTTTTGGGCTTCTATCCTGTTCCACTGAGCTATTTTATTTGTTAGTATTCTACTCTCCCTTTTCACTACTGTTGTTTTATAATGTGGTTTTATAGTTGATAGGACTGGCATTTTTAAACAACATTTTTGGGAGCCACTCTTGCAAAATTTACTTTTTGAGAGTATTTTTAGTTTATTTTTTCCAAATAAAGTTGTAAATTTTTTGTTTTTTTTCTAAAATAAACTGGAATTTCCAGTGAGATTGCTTTAGCCTCTATGTAACCTTAGGACAAATTAACACTATTGTGTCTCATTTATTCTAACCTTTCTAGATCATTTATTTTACCTTTTTGTACTTCCCAATAAAGACTTCTTTATGTAAGTCATTCATACCTTTTATTGTACTATTTCTTACGTTTTTATATTTTTTAATGTTGTTATCAACAAGATCCCTGTGTAATTTCTAACTACTTTTTTTTTTTGTGTGTGTGGTACGCGGGCCTCTCACTGTTGTGGCCTCTCCTGTTGCGGAGCACAGGCTCCGGACGCGCAGGCTCAGCGGCCATGGCTCACGGGCACAGCCGCTCCGCGGCATGTGGGATCTTCCTGGACCGGGGCACGAACCCGTGTCCCCTGCATCGGCGGCAGGCGGACTCTCAACCACGGCGCCACCAGGGAAGCCCTCTAATTACTTTTTGTTGGTATAAAAGAGTGTAATTTATTTTGTATGTTTAATTTGTATTTAGCAAAAAATATATATATATAGTAGATATATACAGTATATAGTACATATATGTTATATATTTTATATATATGTAGTTTTTGCCAGAAAGAAAGATTATAGATTATTATAAAACTTTAACCTCAGCCATCATCTCAATGAGCATTCCTCACCTTTAAGTTATTTATAGCCAGAAGTCTCTCATAGCAAGTTATCTTACTTAGTTATCTGATTTTGAAAATAGAGAATTAGTTTTTAATTAGCCAATGTGGATGTTAAGATTCTACTCCTTTATTTAGCACAACATTGTAAATCAACTATACTTCAATTTAAAAAAAAAAAAAAAGAGGGGCTTCTCTGGTGGCACAGTGGTAAAGAATCCGCCTGCCAATGCAGGGGACACGGGTTCAAGCCCTGGTCCGGGAAGATCACAAATGCCGCGGAGCAACTAAGCCCATGTGCCACAACTACTGAGCCTGCGCTCTAGAGCCCATGAGCCACAACTACTGAAGCCCATGCACCTAGAGTCTGTGCTCTGCCACGAGAGAAGGCACCGCAATGAGAAGCCCATGCACCTCAACGAAGAGTAGCCCCTGCTCACGGCAACTAGAGAAAGCCCACGTGCACCAATGAAGACCCAACGCAGCCAAAAATAAATAAATAAAATTAAATTTAAAAATTAAAAATAAAAGATTATGCTCCTTTAAAAATTAACTAAGCTGAAATTATGATGGTCATGGACTTTGGGACCTAGATCACTTATACACCTATATATTAGAGCCAATTCAAAATTGTTTCTTAGAATATTATCACTTAGGATAGACTTGGGTGTGAGTAACAGAGACCCAGAAAATCATGGCTAAAACAAGTTAGTCTCACAGATTCATAAGTCTCACAGTCCTCAAGGCCGAGGCTTCTTGAAGCTGAGAACATGATGGAGTTGATTTCTGCCCCAAGCCACAAGGATATATGCCTTCATCTGCATGCTCCAAAATGGTCGTTGGGGCACCAGCCATCATAACCTCATTCCAAGTCGCAGGATGAAGGGAAAGAAGGAGGAAAGAAAGGTACACCTCCCCATTTTAATGAGACTTCCCAGAAGTTTCACGGCTCATTGGCCACAACTTAGGCACGTGATCACATCTAGCGTGGAAGGTGCAATCTTTTTACTCAGCAGCAATGTGTCCAGCTAAAATTGGGCTTTATTACTTTGAAAGAGAAGACTATTTGGTAGGTAACTATCTCTGCCAAACATAATTCTTAGGCCTGAAGTGACTAGGCAGGCCACTGGGTAGCTGCCAGCACTACCGCCACCCAGAAACCTTCCACGTTTCCTTAGAGCACTGAGTGCTCCATAAATAAGCAGATAGATAGATAGACACATCAATGTGCAGATTCGGGGGAGAGAGGTTAAATGAATAAATGAATTACTAAGTTGATATGTGAATGAAAAGCATTCTTTAGTCTTATTCTTTCTCCTTGAAATGTTGTTCCATTGTTTCTGGCTTTGATCATTTAAAAGGGAAAGGATAAAAAGCCTCTTCAGACTGTTCACTCTTGTAAGCAACCTCAATTTTTGACTTGTAAACTAGCAATATCCCTTTCTTTTCATGAGGCTATGCTTGGATGTTGATTTTGGTCTATATCACATCAACTTTATTGGCCTTCTCAGTTTCCAGTCTCATGTGTGTACATATTGTCTACCTTCCTCAGGAATTTCTGCTACCCACCTGTTGGTTCTAACCTCTATCCTCCAGTTCTGTCGTTTTTTAATTATATATTAAGCTTATATGACGTATGTTTATCTTCCAAATTAAATGATCTAACTTTAGTCTTTTCATCCTGATTTTTATTACTTCCAATGATAAGCTAGTGCTCTGCTTTCTCTTTTTTTTCAGTTTCTTTCTTTTCCTTCTTCTTTTCTCCCTCCCTCCTTCCTTCCCTCCCTCCCTGTCTTTCTGTCTTCCCATATCAGGCTGTGCACATTTAATGACTCTGCATCTTCCATAATCTCTCTGAATATAAATTCCAGCTACTCTCAGAAATATTTTGGTTCTTTCGATGAACTTTCATTTCAGATGTAGTCTTCTTTGACATTTCAAACCTGTTCTCAAAGCTACTTTTAAACCTGTTTATTTATGCATTTTTAACTTTCACCCACCAAACTTTGTGGAAACTTCTGAAAATGGTCTATATTTCAGATAATGTTAAGGATTTGTTGATGGAACTTAAAAGAGAAGATTCGGGGCTTCCCTGGTGGCGCAGTGGTTGCGCGTCCGCCTGCCGATGCAGGGGAACCGGGTTCGCGTCCCGGTCCGGGAGGATCCCACATGCCGCGGAGCGGCTATGGTCTATATTTCAGATAATGTTAAGGATTTGTTGATGGAACTTAAAAGAGAAGATTCCTGTTGTTCCTGTTTGGTCATCATTCCAAACCTTTCCCTGTAAAGGAGATACGTAAGGGCTGGTTAGGAGTTAAAGTATAGGCGGGATAAGGAGGAGTGATGGGTGGCAATAGAACGGGCAGCTTTGCAATGAACTGTGTCTGTAGCAATATGAGCTTAGATTAGGATAACAATGGAATAGACACACACAGAAAAAGCTGGCCATGAGATACATTCTAATTGATTTCATTCAAATCAGATGTGCTGCAGCATGAACCAAATAAATGGACCATTCTGTCATGTAACCCATTTGATATTGAACAAATTCAAAATGCTGACTAACAGCTCTCAGTTCTCTTGGGCAGTAATGACAATCAAGTATTGGTTTTGAGCGCAAGTAAGGAGAATACATTTCCCCCAGAGAAAATCCCTAAGAGCTGCCTTTTCATCAGCTCTCTCTGTGTAAGCATCCCGTCATCCAGATAGCACAACGCAACATGACAATCTGATTAGGGCTTGAGCTGCAGGAAAGTGAGGCACCCACACTTCCCAGCCCCAGTCTACCACAAGCCCACCATTCACCCCTCATCCCTACTTGATTGTTAAAAGTAAACTACAATAATAGAGTTAATTCTTCATTTCACATTGCCCCAACCTTACTGACATCATTATTGGAGTAGTTGGGTCCCTTGAGATGTGTTCAGGAAAGATCTTGCAGAGAGGAGTTAAAGGCCTGCCTGCTCTGAAGAGTGACAAAAATGTAAATTTCAGTCATCTCACTAGTGAAGCAGATATATTTCACCAAGGCCAGATTAATTTAGCAGCTACATTTCCATTCCTGCGTGCCCTTAAGTAAAAACAGACCCGCCAAACAGTCAAAAAGGCAGAAGGGATTCTCCAAATACATACAGTATGCAGAGGCCTTGGCCAGCGAAAAGAATCCCAACAGGGACCCTAAAGTTATGTGATGACACATTGCAGAAGAGAAGAAGGCTTTCCATGTTGCAATTATTTATACAAGTATTGTGTAGGAATGCTTCAGTGCAATACATCAGGTCTGTTTGGGGGTAACTAGAAGGAAAAGGTCCCAAGATATGCTACTTCAGATGGAATTGGGAATTATGTTTATGCCACTTTTGCCTGACTCTACCAATTTGACAAGTGACCATAAATTCCAAAGCTGTGACTTCTAAACGTTGCTCGGCAACTGAATTGTGCTATAGCCCTATAAAAGCTGCAAAATCTTCTCACTTCCTCTATTTTTTAAAAACCCTGCTTTAAAAATCACATCAGTGTCTTACTCTGTAAATATTTTTGAGGCCCTTCATTGTGCCAGAGATGCCGAGACAGGCAAATATGAAGGACCCGGTGCCTGTCTTCAGGGAATTCACAGATTAGGGGCCAGGCTGACATCATGAATGCACAAGGCAGGTGATGGGCCAGCGGAAACGGTAGAAAACGGAGCCAATAGGAAAGAGTGGATTTGGATAGGGGACAGGAAGAAGAGCACAGCCATGTGAGACGCTGACATTCATGTCCCTGGTAAATGCAGAGGGCCCTCCTTCTCTGGTCCCGTGATCCATTACCCATTTATCTGCTAGCATTGATAGTACCGCATTATAATCATTTGCTTTCAGGCCATCTCTACAACTCACTGCGGGCTCTTCAAAGTCGGGCACCATGTCTTACTCGTTTTTCCCCACTGCACCTAGCATACAGTATATGCTCCATCACTGTCCAATAAATAAATGAATGAACATCTCATCATCAAAGTGGGAACAAATCTGCCATGTCCATTAACATAGGCGAGATTGGTTCCCCTCCCCCATGGTACTGGGAACTTCTATGAGGACAATGCCTGCCAGAGAAGGGCTTGAAAGATGTGTGTGTATGTGTGTCTGTGTGTGCGTGTGTCTGTCTGTCTGTCTGTGTGCGTGTAAGGGGAATTTCTGATGCATCTGTCCTCAGGTAAGACCAAAGGTTGAAAGCTAGAAGTCGTCAGTCAGGCGTCAAGATTGAAGGGACTGAGCAAAGGGACGAATAAAAAAACCAGTAAAGGGTGGCGAAGATGGGAAAATAAAATAAGGCAAGCAGATGACTTGGGGTGACTGAGTACATGAATTACAAAGGGCTTTATGGGGTGGCCTGGCACAAACTCTTTGGGCTGAAGACAGAGCCTTAAATTTGCCAGATAAATTATGTCCCAAATAGTCCATGGGACATCTTATACCAAAGACTCCACGAAATGTATACTAAAAAAATTATTCACTGCTTTTCAGAAATTCAAATTTCACTCTTTTATTTGGTAAATCTGGCCATGCTATCTTAGTGGAACAACCAGGATAGAAATAAGGGCGGACAAGTCTGGTGCAACGAGATTGTGGAAAGTTAAATTCCATGAGGCTTCACTTGGCAATTGTATTCAAACATTATTAGGTCATCAAGAAGTCTCTCAAAAGATAAGAATGGATTTAGTAAGATAATAAGGTGATTCTCCAGTAATAGCAAGTATTGTTGGGTTTTTTCCCCTCCTGAGACTTTCACACCTGTGCCCAAGGGTCACCGCAACTTATAAACATCCCACCTGTAGCTTCTATCCAGGATCCAGTCACCAGATTCTACCTTCTAGAGGCTCAGGGGAAAGAACTTTCCCTGTGAGAAACAAGGGACTGAATAAATTTTCCACATGGTGGGGTGGGCTTACCGAAGGGGACGTCTGGCTACAAAACCTTTACTTAAGATATCTTAAACAGGAGTTTGTTTTTCTTGCACAACAAGGCATTTGGAGATAGAAAGCTCTCCGCACTGGTTTAGTTGCTTAGAATCATCAAGCCCATGTACCTGTAATGCCCTCAGTTTCTGCCTCTGAACCTATTCTGCTTTTCTTAAGGAAACAAATGGCTTCCTGAACCCTGCCCACCTCAGCAGACTTTTGGTTATATCTCATAAAAGACTTTTGAGTTTCTCTAGTGGGAGATAACTAGGAAGAAGAAAGTGGGAGTGGCTTTGGGGTTGTCAAAAAACAGTTGAAAGGAGCCTGTAACCTGGCCAGCCTTGTGGAAGGAACAGCTCCAGGAAGCACTGAAAAGAATCCAGGCTCCGAAATCCAACAAACCTTGCAGGCCCTACCCCTCATTACGCATGTGTCCTTGAGCAAGGCAATTAACCTTTCTGAACGCCCATTTTCTCATGTGAAGGATGAGAGTAATAATGGTGACCTCAGAATGGGAGGGGAGGTCAAGATCAGAGATAATATACATTAGGCACTTGCTATAGTTTGTGGCAGTATGTACAAAATGAAGAGTTATTATTATTTGGAGACACCAGCCAATTAAACACGCGGGTGTTTTCCTATTTGGATAAAATATGACTTCTATTAAGTACACATTTTCAAAAATTAAGTTCTGGAGTGTGTACCTTTTAACGCTACAATGTATTTGCAGTCCAACAGAACCATTACAGAACAACTAAAACAGTGGCTTTGGGTTGTCTGGATTAAGCATGGTCTTTTACCTCCATACTCATGTCTTTAGCAGATATCAAAAAGTATTACAGAGAGACTCTTCTGGAGACATGCAGGTTTGGGGCATTACTCTGAAATTTGTAAGTTGTCATTTCTTTCTAAAAAATACATGAAAAGGACTTTTTGATTCGAGGAATGTTTAGTTCTTAAATGAGACAAGTGCCATCTTGAAAGCCCTTCATTTGAAAACATATTTTATGTTGTTTTCCACTGGAAGAAAACTATAGAACTCAAGGTAATCAAAATGGTTTCAGGGGTCAAACAATAGGACATATGGACTCACTACGATGATCACTTATAAGATGGTCCTTGAAGGCTATCAACATTTACTACATTTGACAATTGAAGCTCAAGGAACTCTTCATAAGGATGAAAGAGAATCATACATGTTATTGCAATATTTGGATGTTAAAAATCTAAATATAGTCTAGAGAAATTAGGATAAACCATTACACACACACAGATGTTTAAAATTTACCAGTGATGAATTCACATGCCAGAACTTGAGAAAATGAAAGAAGAAACGGCAGTAGAATTCTTTCTTATTTGTAAAAGACATCGTCTACACAAGCCAATTTAATACATATGATGCAAATAGCAATGACTCGTCCAAGGAAATATTGAAATCCATTAGGATTGCACGTGCGTAATCTGATTCAACAAGTCAGTGTATTTTTCTCAAAAACATAATATCTTTTCTGCATTGTGTGAGATGAAGGTTAGATTACATTTCTTGCCTGTGCAATAATTCCCACATCATAAATTCTGATGAAATTATATCAATATATAAAGCAAATGGATGTCTGACCTACCATCGTTTTCTAGTTCTCAGAGAGAGAGGCTGACATACAAGCAAATCCCCAGCTGCTTGGAGCCATGCTATTACAGCCTGCCTTTGCCTGGGAACTGTTATTAACTGTCTTGACCAGGAGCGGCTGCTAGAGTTTGTGGTTTCTGCTCTGAATATTAAACTTGGGCATACAAGAGTCCTTATTGTGGGGAGCACTTGGAAATGGTAATACAAAATTGCTTTATATTTGCGGGATTTGATTGCTTCAGATGATACAGCTCTAGCTGGTGGGCCTCTCTTGCTGCTTGTATTTCCAGATTATAAATCATTCTTTTGACAGGGTATCTGCCACAACCAGGTCTCAGTTTCCGTGGTATCATTTTTTATATTACAACTGGCAACTGCTCTTCTGGGCTGTTCATATAAGTGACACATTTTGCATAATTTATGAGAATGGGGTCAAAATCAAAGCTAATAAAAGCCTCCCCAACTTCTCTTGTACATGTCAAGGCATCTCTGGCTTTGAGTTCTAAGAGGACTGGGCCGTGAATAGAGGTTGTTAGATTGTTGTATGGTGTAAGCAGGCACCATGTTTACCAATTACTGAAATTCAGTATGTCAAAAGTCAATGTGAAACAAAGCTACACCCACAATTTAGCCAAATGGTTACTGATAGTCAACCTTCAAAAGCAAAATAATATCTCCTTAAAAATCTATGTAAAGAGACAAAAGCACTGAATGCCACCTCACACAGAAAAGATAGCTAGAAATGAGTGCCTTGTTTTCCTCTGCTGAAAATAAAGACATTGAACGAGATGGTCTGCAGGCTTCCTTCCGGTGCTGATGTTTCGGTGAGGCTTCAAAATTCACTGGGGCAATTAAAGTACAATGAATGCAGATGACAGCAATGACCCTATGCTGCATCCTTGCTGAAAACAAGTTAGGTTCAGATTCAAGATTTAAGAACCTGAAGGAGCCTTTCATTCCTGGAACCTATATACCAGCTCTATAGTAGAACCCCTTCCTAAAGTTATACATTTTAACTCCCAGAAAACAGCTGCCGTCCAGTTGTGCCTGAGATGCCTTGGTTGTTCTCTATGTGAATTTAGGCGGATATTAATTTGGAGGATTGATACCCAACAAGCATAACGAGATCTGTTTTGAAAGAACCTCAGCCCAGAAATAAGTTCTCAATCACTGCTGTACCCTGCCCCCCAGAGGCCTGGCTTGCTCTGGGTCTCCTTGGTTGCTCTTATGACGTCCCATTAGTCATAATATAAAGCAGGAACTGTGAGTGGCCCAAGGCTCATTGTTAGCTGGGAGTGGTTTCCAAATTAACCAAGTTCAGCATTTCCTGAGCAGTTAGTTGTCCTTCCCCATCCATCCTCCCCCACCATCCAAAACAGGATTTGTAGGTCTTTTCAAAGATAATCGAAAAATAATTGTAGTGTAACCAGCGAAATCTGGTACAAAACATCTGTTGGAAACTCAAAGAGATTGTCCTCGAGCCAAGCCAGTTCACTGAAGTAGCTTCCATCCGCATGGGCTATGTTCTACTCTATGGTCTGTGCTATTCAGAGCTCTTTGGGAAATCATGCCTTTCCAAAACATGGAAGATAGAGGTTGACTCTGCAGGAGAATTTTTTTAGCGGATAATTGCTGAATGCTAAAACTGATTCCTTTGGGAATTTTGCTTAATCATTGGATTTCAGAACTGAGGTGACTTTATGGACGATTGTCATTTTTCAGATAAGAAACTGAGACCCATCAGAGAAAAATGTCTTGCCCAATCATAGCGGCAGCAGCAGAGCTGGAACTAGAACCCAAGGACTCGTATACCCAACAGTGACTTTCAAATTTTCTCGACTATGAACCACTGTACGCAACATATTTTCCATTGTAATGCAGTCACAGTTACATCCAAGCAACTGAGACAAAATTTCAAGAAATAATTCCTACCCTTATTATGTGTGATGTGCTCTGATCCATTCTTTTCCATTCTATTTCACTTACTTCTTTTTTTAACACTGTTCGTGAACTACTTTTGGTTATAACCTATGGTTTTAAATCACCATTCTAGAATACATTTGCTTAAAAATGGCTTCTTGGGGTTTCCCTGGTGGCGCAGTGGTTAAGAATCCGCCTGCCAATGGAGGGGACACGGATTCGAGCCCTGGTCCAGGAAGATCCCACATGCCACGGAGCAACAAAGCCCGTATGCCACAACTACTGAGCCTGCGAACCACAACTACTGAGCCCGTGTGCCACAGCTACTGAAGTCTGCGCGCCTAGAGCCCGTGCTCCACAACAAGAGAAGCCACCGCAATGAGAAGCCCGCGCACCGCCACGAAGAGTAGCCCCCGCTCACCACAACTAGAGAAAGCCTACGCGCAGCAACGAAGACCCAACGGAGCCAAAAATAAATAAATAAATAAATAAAATTTTTTAAAATGGCTTCTTGGATTTACTTTAATAAGGACTTTCTACAAATAAGCTCCTGTTCTACCTCCCTGTCCAAGAGACAGAGTAGAAGGAGATTCCTCATCCAAGCCTAGAATTCTGCCGACCTGCTCCATTTGACAGAAACAAAATGATCTCCTGCAGTAAGCTATCCGTTTTTCCTTAATATTAGTGACTGGAAAAGCTTGAATGGCTAGAAGAAGAAAACCCAAATAACACAAGATCCAGAAGAGTTCAAAAGCAGCCACTCTGATCAGCAACAACTGAAATGTGAGTTGTTTGAATCGTAGGAGGGCGCTGCTCTGCAGAGACGCTCATTCAGACTCTTGGCCAAATTTTAGGTCTCTTTGCCTGGGAATAAATGGCTTTTGTTAATAACTGTTCCATAAAACTCAGTGCAGAGTTTTGGCTCATTTGGGTGACTGTGGTAAACACCTAAATTCATTAATCCAGTTTCATTAGTTGAGGGAAAGGTGGTTTTTGCTAAGAAACTAAGCCAGGCTGCTAACCTATCAAAGAACGAGGAGAAGAAATCTCCGGAGTGGTTTTTCGATATTGGCTTGTAGGTTTTCCAATGATGCTCTCAGGTGATCAGTGCCTCCAATCTTTTCTCTAGCAAAGCGCATGAAATCCTCGTTTCAGGATGTCCATCGTTTAACATGTGCTGAGGAGTCTTTACTCCTTGCCAGGGTGAAGAACACAGCCAAGGAATCTGAGCAGCGGCAGAAAACTGCAAGGCCCCCGGATGCCAGGAACAGGAAACATGGAAGCATTTCTCAAAAGACAGACATTCAACACGGGCCAACTCCTGGCCCAGGATGATACGCACGCTCCCCATGTGAAGTGGCTGCTTGCCAGTAGTGTGACCACAGCAAGCAGGAACTCCCTTTGTCCACTTCCTCCACGGGAAAAGGCATGGACCTGCATCCCGTCAGTTCACAGAATGCTTGATTCCAACCCCGGGGTCCTCCTTGCAGACTGGGGATGGAACAACTTAGCTTCTTTTCCTGGAAATTCCCATGCCTCCATCCCATGGTAATATGGACCCAGCCAAACCTCGTTTTTCACTCTGGGCTGATTTCTGGCAAAACTCCCATTGCTGAACTCCGTCACTGACAGAGGTTAATGGGTACCATTTAGCCACTCTCGGCAGCATTGGTTTGATCTTCTTGGCTCTGATACTCTTCCTTCTCTTGGCACAAGAAAATTCAGCTTTTGCCCTTTGTCTTGTTATCCAAGAGCCTGAATGCCCATGACAGCCGTGGATGCAGATGCTGCCCCTTCTAAGTCATTGGCAGAGTGGTAGAATTCAGACCAATGCAAGACATGTGCACTGAGCTCTCTATTATTTCCTAAACAGCCAGCTGGCTTGTTGCTGAAACCAAAACCAATCAGAAAAGACATACACGCATATGTGGCTTTTACTGCCTTGTTCTCTCCTCCACCAAGAAAGACAGGGGATACAGTTTCTCACACTTAGTAAGGAAAGATGATTAAATGTGCCCTGAATCCAAAGAACTCTTGACTACCCTGAGTTCTTAAGTAACTAGAGGTGCATCAGCCCACAAAGTTACATATGAACATGACTTTGGAAGAAAAATGCCTCTTGGCAGTACAGTCAGTTCCAATTACAAACAATGGGTCACTCTCTCCTTGAGAGCCCAGTGCTTTCTTAGATCCACTCAGAAGGGTCCTGACTCAGCCTCAGAACACACAACAGAGAAGTAGGCAGGAGAGGGGCACACAGAGGTTAGGACCTATGGTCAACGTGGACCATGGAAATAGCGTAAAGGCCTATTACTCTTGAAGATGCCTAAAGTCCTCCGTAAGTACAGCACTGTATCAGACCTCCCCTGAAGGCACTGGGGCTCATCAGCCCATTTAGTACAGGTGTTTCTCCCCCAGCACTGGAACAAATCACCATCACTTTGGTGGAACACCAGATGAAGTATTTGGCTTGCATTAAGGAACACAAAATGCAAATCTTTTAACCCAAGATTTAGCCTCAGAGAAGCAAGAAGCTAGAATGTGGGCCTGGGACCCCCTCAGGACACAGTGTCCCTCTGGCAGATGCCCACGAGTAGAGTGGGGCACAGAACTGCAAAAGCAGGAGGACGCCAACATGACTCGATTTCCCTGGGAACGTCCTCCTTCCCGCCCTCCTCTCTCCCGCATTTTCTCTCCAAGCCCAGAGCTGAATTTGCCCATGTTTGGGAATGAATCTTCATTTCAAATACAGCTGGGAAGGGGGCTCAACTTCCTGTTTAGAATTCCTGCCCCTTCACCGAGAAGATTCTAGAATTATTCCAGAATAATTCTCGTTTCTACCTACACGTACGTTCCAAAGGTTCAAAAAAGTTTGGAGAAGGATATTCTGAAATCGAAATTCTGTTCCCTAAGTGCACAGGGAAGAACTGAGCGCCAAGGGGGTTTCCCCGTACAGCCAGGCCTCAGTTTAACAGCTCTGAAATGGGCGTGTAACACCCTCCTCTGTGAGAAGGGTGGAATCAGGTTAATTAACTGACTTCCTCAGAACAGAAAATGTGTCATCCCCTTCAAAACCCTAGGATGACAGGTGTGAAACGGTGTCATTGTTTCATAAATCACTGCATCCAACATGGGACGCCTATAAACCTGCAACTCGTAATTATCGTAAAAATAGCACACTTAAAACTTCCAGAAGAGTGTGTGGCATATTTGATGGAATTGGAACACGCATGGTCCTGAGCAAAAAACACTACCTCCAATCCACCTGCCAGGACCAGCCACTATTTCCTCTCCCTGAATTTCTGTAAAGCCTTCCCCAGATTCTCCCTGATTCCACCCTGCTTTCTGTGCTATTGTGATTTATAATAAGAAATAAATATTTGGTCTTTGTCCCCATTTCTGTCACAGAGCTCCTAAAACCCTTGGAATTTCCTGAGGAGATCCACAAAGGTGTCTTTTATTATGCTAATGAGGTAACTTTTGGATAACACCTAAGGACAGGGCACTGGTTGCCAGGGGAACCAACCAAGTGATTAGAGGGTTGGAACTTTCAGTCCCACCCCAAAACCTCCTGGGAGGGGAGTGGGGCTGGAGGTTAAATCAATCACCAATGATTTAGTCAATCATGCCTAATTCCAGTGGGGAGAAAAATGCAGCTGACTTGGGACAGAAATTCACCCTACTGCAATTCTCAATGGCAATGGGGGTGAAGTCCTTTACAGGTCTGTAATTCCTTATCTGAAATTTGTAGGTCCAAAAATGTTTCAGATTTTACAGCTTTTCATAGTTTAAAATGGTAATGTGATTCATACACTATATATTACATAACATCATCACTGGGTCTGGAGCCATATTCTAAAATTAAAGACATGAACATTTCTGCAAAAAAAAAGTATGGATATTCATAATAAATGGAACATATAAAAATTATAAACAGCTCTAGGTCAGACCAGGTCAGCTTTTGCTAACAAATGAATTCAGGCCAGGTTTGAATCTGCCCCAAATGAGTTGGAAAATCTTTCAATTTTCAGTCATTTGGATTTCTGATTGAGGACAAGTAGGGTAACCAGGTAATTTATTGTCCAAAGTTCACTTCTGAGAGTAAAGGAAATGCTATTAGGAATTGCACAGGACAGGAATGCTGAGCATATGCAGTGTGGAAGTGTCAGTTTGCAATCTCTGCAACCCTCTCACAATTACAGTCAGAGCAAACTAAGACAGCAAAAGCAAAACTCATGAATAATATCTACCACAAAAACTAAGTGGTGGATATCCCCATAAACTCCAAAAAGCAATTACATATTTAAGAGCTACAAGATCTGTGTATTTATCATCTGTGTAGGAGGAAGCAAAAGGAAGCTAGGGGACATTGAATGGACTTGAGAACAGGAGAATCCCCCAAATCCCCAATAAGTTCATACTAGAAATGTGGCAGGTTAGTCTGAAAACAACAATGGAAACTGAGAGATTTTTGCACAAAATCCAATTCTCAGGTGAGTGCAAAGGCTTATGAAAATATCATAAGGGACTGCAGTAGTCTGGGCCCTATGAACTCGCAAAGAAACAAACCAAAGTTTCCTTCCAGGATAAATCTCTTCTCTGGGAGTATAATCCAGAGAAGGACAGGGACAGCAAAGAAAAAAGTAAGATCAAGATAAAACTGTGGGTAGGCAATGAAGGGGGCAGTTTTCCAAAGCATGAAGCCATATTTTGTATCACTCTATAGAAAAAAATAAGAGAGTTCTAGAGTTAGAAAAAAATGTTCTAACTCCCCCTCACCTAAAAGTAAAGGAAAACTCCTTTTATATGATAATAACCAACAAAATATGATTGCAGTTGAATCCTATACAAAGTTATCATTTTTTAAAAAGAGAATAAGTAGGATGTCAGAAAGACATTCCCAGGGACTTCCCTGGTGGACCAGTAGTAAAGAATCGCCTCCCAATGCAGGGGGATGCAGGTTTGATCCCTGGTCAGGGAACTAAGATCCCGCATGCTGTGGGGCAAATAAGCCCACGCGTCACAACTACTGAGCTCGCTTGCCTCAACGAGAGAGCCTGCGTGCGGCAAACTACAGAGCCCATGTGCTCTGGACCCCACAAGCCACAACCAGAGAGAGAAAACCTAAACGCCACAACTAGAGAGAAGACCACGGGCCACAACAAAGATCCCATGTGCCACAACGAAGAGCCCGCACACCTCCATGAAGACCCCACATGCTGCAACTAAGACCCAATGCAGCAAAAAAAAAAAAAAAAAAGAAGAAGAAAGAAAGACATGCCCAGAAAATACATAAGAAATACAAGCAATATTTCAAAATGAGCTAAAAGAAGTAAAAAAGATGATATAAAGTTATGGAAAATATAGAAGAAAATCAAAAGTCAGAATTTTTAAAACTCAGACATGAGGTTATAGGACTCAGGAAAAATTTAGAAATAAAATAATAAATCATTTCATAAATGAAGACCAAGTTGTAGGAAATAAACAAATGAGTAAATATCATATAATGCCTTACAAGATAAAGGAAAAATGACCAAAAAAATTTAATTAAAAAGAAATAAGGAGATAAAAAGGATTCAAAAGAAGATGGCAGATACATGAGATAGGTCAAAAAAAGAAGAAGGAGAAGCAACATACATATAATAGGAGGTCCCACTCAAAGAAGGAAACCAAAGCTGTAGAGCAGATCAAGTACTGAAAATTAGAATTCAAGAAATGTTTCCTGAAAGTCACTTGAAAATATATATTGAAAGGACATACCATGGACAAGAAAAAGGAAGGAAGGGAGGGAGGGAGGGAGCTAGGGAAGAGAGAGAGGGAGAAAGAAAGAAAGAGAGAGAGAGAGAGAAAGAAAGAAAGAGAGAAAGAAAGAAAGAGAAAGAAAGAAAGAAAGAAAGAGAAAGAAAGAAAGAAAGAAAGAGAAAGAAAGAAAGGAAGGAAGGAAGGAAGGAAGGAAGGAAGGAAGGAAGGAAGGAAGGAAATAACATAAAATAAAGTTATAAAATAAAAAATAAATATTAAAAATTTAAAAAATTAAAAAGTAATTTAAAAAAGAAAGAAAGAAAGAAAGAGAGAGAGAGAGAGAGAAAGAAAGAAAGAGAAAGAAAGAAAGGAACAAAGGAAGAAAAGAAGAAAGAGAGAAAGAAAGAAAGAGAGAAAGAAAGAAAGGAAGGAAGAAAGGAAGGAAGAAAGGAAGAAAGAGGAAGGGAAAGAGGGAGGAAGGAAGGAGGAAAGAAAGAAGGAAAGCAAAGAAGGAAAACCCGGAAAGACCAACATTGCAATGTAGTCATGAAAAATGACTGGACTTTAAGAAATCTTTGGGGCTAAGTCACTTAGAAAGAAACTAAGATTATCATCAGATCGCTCCATAGCAATGCTTTATGCCAGAAGAAAATGGAATGATATCTTTAACATAACTGAGGGTAAAAAATGTGACTTTATATATTTTTAGCTAGTTAAATTTACATTAAAGTATAAATACTGCAGATAAACTGTTACAAACATGGAAGAACCCAAAGAAGTTTTCTCAGGACCTCTTCCTGAGGAATCTATCAGATAACAAGCTTTATACGATCAAAATGGCAGGAGAGGCATTAACATGAGGGCGGGTGGCTCAGTATTCCTGGCATGCAAAAATGCAGACACAAGTGTAAGGCAAAAGTTTTAAGCAAAAATCCTGTAATCCCCAAACTTGAATTGGAAGTATCAGTATAAACTCATGATATGCCTTATCTTTAAATTTCTCCTAGCTCTATCCCCTGAAAATGCCTAGAAACCATGACCAAATGAGAGGAAGGAGCACCCCAGTGTCCAGATTGTGATTTCTAAATACTATGTCCTATTAAAAGGAAACAGGGCTTCTTGGAGCAATAGCTGATCCTGGTACTGGAGCAGGAGGGGTACAAGGTGAACCTGGAACCTCTTGTTATATGAGAAGCAAGGATGTTATCAAAGACTACTGGGGGGCTTCCCTGGTGGCGCAGTGGTTGAGGGTCTGCCTGCTAATGCAGGGGACGCGGGTTCGATCCCTGGTCTGGGAGGATCCCACATGCCGCGGAGCAGCTAGGCCCGTGAGCCACAACTACTGAGCCTGCGCGTCCGGAGCCTGTGCTCCGCCACAAGAGAGGCCGCGATAGTGAGAGGCCCGCGCACCGCCATGAAGAGTGGCCCCCGCTTGCCACAACTAGAGAAAGCCCTCGCACAGAAACGAAGACCCAACACAGCGAAAATAAATTAATTAATTAATAAACTCCTTACCCGCAACATCTAAAAAAAAAAAAAAGACTACTGGGATCTTGTCAAAGAACTCAAGAGCCAACTTGAAGAAGTTCCCCCTGGACAAACATAGGACAATTTGAGCAGCAATAAGATAATAACCATAACGAATTGAAACACATAAAATACACTTAAATCCATGAATTAATAAAGATATAAAAATAATCAACTGAAGGAAAAAGGGAAACTATAGATGGAAAGAGACTTAATAGGCTTATCAAAATACTGCAATACGCATGATTAGTTGAATCCCAGTACAAACAAACAAAAACTGGGGGGAAAAAAGTAGAAATTTTATCACTGACTTGACACTTGAGTGTATTAGGGAATTACAGTTCTTTATTTTAGGTGTGATAATGGTATTGTGGTTAGGCCTTTTTTTAAGTTCCTATCTTTTATAATTATGATGACTGGAATTTGTTTAAAAATAGTACAGGAGAGGAAATGAGGATGCATGGAGCTTTAGTTTTCTGTTCTGCATATTTTTGTATATTTTGAAAGTTTTCCATAAGAAAAGCTTTTTTAAAATTGTACATCAGGATTGCAGACATAAATTGGGACTGTCCCAGGCAAATGGTCCAAACATGGTTACAGGGGCCCAGAGATGTAGGTGACAGACCTGTCAAACACCCCAAAAAGGGTCCAGTATGATTATATTCTGACCATTTAGCATTTTTTATACCTTTAGCTAATCTATTTTTATTTTCATTTTTACCTGCATCAATCCACGTTCAATTTGTGTAACAATAATTTCTTATTTGAGAAATTCTGCCGTGTGATTTTTTTTTTTTAATCTAGCTCAGTTTCTCCAAAAGAGCCTCTAGCAAACAGACCACTAAAATTTGGCAGCTTTACTGTTGAATGCATTCAATTATCATTTTTTAAGTCTAGCACCACATTCCTTTAATGATTTAGGACCTCGCACGATTTTAAATGTCTCTCAAAGCTTTCATTGTAAATTGTGTTAAACATCAAAGGAGGTAAGTGATGCCCAGATGCTGTTTACCTCCTGTGAAATTCTTCGCACTAAATAGGATGGGTAGCCCTCAACGGATTCAGAATTAGAGCTGGGTAGAAAGGAATAACCTTCATTTTTTGATGCTAATCCAAAGCCTCGCACTGAGTATGAAAAACCGCATTAGAAAATCTTTTTAAAAACGACCTTCTGCATTGATTCCTCTGCTTTTACTTCCAGTCCCATCAAGAAACACAGTGACAATTCCCATGTCCATGGGGGCAAAGAGGTCCCTCAAGGCTGCAGCTGACTGAGGGTTAGTATTACTGGGTTTCATTTGCTTAAATGGGACCTCTAAGCCAGAACCCTAGAAAAGTCCTCCTTATCCTTGATGAACTGTCTTAAAACAAAAGCCAAACAACAGTATCTAGACATCCATGCTCTTTTTCTGCCGTGTCCTGCTGGGGGGATAATTGTTTGTTTGCCAGGTGCCATTCCTGACGTCTCCACTCACATCCTTTCACACTGTTGGGAGGAGGGCTTATTCTAAGGATATACTCCTTATGCTTTCAGGCATAGAATTTTTTTTTTTTTTTTTTTGGCTGCACCACGCAGCTCACAGGATCTTAGTTCTCTGACCAGGGATTGAAACCACGCCTTCGGTAGTGAAAGTGCGAAGTGCTAACCACTGGACCGCCAGGCCAGATTTTTAAAGGAAAAAACAAAATAGCAATTTCTGCTTACCCCCATCCACACCATCATGGCAGTTTTTCAAACTTTTAATAGCTCTGTGTCTCTCTGGATCTCTGGTTATTTTGTGACATGAAATGCTAGTATCGGCCACCTAAATCTGGACTCTTTCGGTGGGAAATTTCTCAACTGCATGGTTGCAGAGAGATCCCCACGTCTCTCCCCTACTGAAAGAGAGAGAGTGTTTATTCCCTACCCAGTAGACACCAGTCCCCAGATATTTATCATCCACGCTCCAGCAGACTTTTAGGCACTGGGGACACCACTGTGCGGCCAAAGGCCTCCGTTCTTTTCTTCTAAAAGACTTCGTTCGATGCAGATTAATCGGCAGTGTTGAAGTTTCCCTGGGTCCCCCTCTCTGCAACCACGGGGCTGGATATCATGGGGGTAAGAGCCTGGGCTCCGGAGCCAGGATGCCTGCATTTGACCTCTGGCTTTGTGACCTCAAACAAGTCACTTAGACCTACTGTGCGTCAGTTGACTCATCTGTAGTATGGACTACTAAGGTTCCTACCTCTGAGGGTTGTAAGAATTCATCAATACACATATCGGGGTCAAGAACAGTGATGAATTCTCCATACACATTAGCTGTGTATTACAACTGCAGAAGACACAGCTATGGGCTCCTAGGCTGAAAAAAAGCCTCCCTCTCTTCTCTTCTGCCCTTTGCTGCCCCAGCCCTTCTATTATCATCCTCGTCAGCTTCTCCCACCTTCTCTCCTAGCCTACAATTTTCTTATACTTCCAAATCATTCTCTTCCATCCCCCCCCCACCAAAAGCATAAACTCTAATATCCTAACCTACTTGTTATAAAGGTTGTCCGTCAAGCATAACAACTTGACAGTGTTTCACCGGCAAAGACAAACATGACAGCATGAGAATTTTTTAGCTCTCCTCCTCTCTCTTATGGAGGAGAGAGGAAGCTAAGGGCACATGGACTTCCCTGCCTCAGGGAGGCTCAGAGCTTCACCTGGAGAAAAGAAAGGGTCCAGGAGACTGGGAGAGGGACCCCAAGGGAGCAAAGGGGTGGCAAGAAACTGGTATGGGCTGGAGTTTGTGGGGGAGAAGGGAGAAAGATGATTTGGGGCACTTTGGGGAGAAAGATGAATACAGAAGGTATTTAAGAAGTTTAGCTGTGCTGCGTCTACAATCTTCCCTCTGCTACCTGAGGACACGAAAGAGTCCTGTAGGGACATACAAATTATCATTAAGGCTTCTGGAGTCTGATTTGAGCTCCTTTGGGATCCTGTGAGCAGGAAGGCCCAAATTTATTCTGTTTCCAATTGCAACAGCAGCTAGCATTTTACGGAGTACCGACCAGACCCACGCTGGAGCCCCACATGCAGTGTCTCCAATTCTCACAGCAACTCTGCAAGGCCGGTGGGATTATTCCTTCTTTCCTGGAACTCAGTTCCAACGAAGACAAATAACTTCATCAGGCCGATGAGAGGCGGAGTTAGGACTGGAACCCAAATCTATCTGATTCCGATGCCTGGAATCTTCCCACCGTTCCAGTGAATCTGAACACAAGCTTTTAGAGGGCAGCTTTAAAACTTCCTGTCGTATTATTATTATCACTCTTGCAAATTTCAGTGACGTGCCTAATGCAACACCATGTGCGTGCGCCAGTGGGTTGTCTTTTGCTCCTTTGAATTAAGATACCATTTTGGAGTTCACAGATGCTTCTGATCGGACAGTTATTAATTTCATATCAAAACTGCACATCCACGTGTCAAAAATGAGACTCAATGGGGGCTTCCCTGGTGGCGCAGTGGTTGCGCGTCCGCCTGCCGATGCGGGGGAGCCGGGTTCGCGCCCCGGTCTGGGAGGATCCCACGTGCCGCGGAGCGGCTGGGCCGGTGAGCCATGGCCGCTGAGCCGGCGCGTCCAGAGCCTGTGCTCCGCGACGGGAGAGGCCATAACGGGGGGAGGCCCACATACCACAAAAAAAAAAAAAAAAAAAAATGAGACTCAAGGAAATTGACCATTTTTCAAATATTGTATTATTGTGTGGGTACAAACTGGCAGAGAAAGAAAGACTCTAAGCAGGCTGTTTAAGACTTTAGTGCAGCTACTTAAACGTAAGTACATAATGTCGTTTGAGTTCTGAGACGCCTAAAAGAATTGTAAACAAATCATGCAGCTAGTCCTTCACAGCACGCTACCTGGGAAAAGCATTGTTTGTTCACAGCAAATATGTAACCACGAAACACATTAAAATGCAGAAGAATCATCTGACCAAACAAAATAATGATAAATCAGCCCGAAACTTGTTGCCATTACAGGATATTAAATATGCTCATCTCGGGAAGAATGTGCGTTAGTCACCTATTTAATCGTGTACATAATTAAAGCGGTTGCCCGCACTATGATTTATAGGTTGGATCTTCTAATTACTTAGCTGTAGCAATTAGGATTTTCTTTGTATTACACTTCTTCAGGCCAAAGATGCCTTCTATCGCTCGGGCCAGATTTAGGAGGGCAAATCCTGGCTTCCTTCCCATCCCCTGGGACTCCTGCCCTTGTTGAAGTTGTTCCCAACTGGGGCTCTTAAAGGGAAGTCTGATGCTATTGGGAGGAGAGGAGAGGCAAGTCACTGTGATGGCTGAACCATGGGTCTCTCCTTGAAAGACCCGTTTGCTTTGGAATCTTGTCTCCGCTTTAGGAGGCCCACTGCCTTGGAATCTCAGGGTCCTGTCTTCATCTAATACAGTAACTTCCAGACATCTCCTTACTAGAGAAAGATCAAAAGAGCCAGGAGTTGAAGAGAAATGTATATAACACTCTTCAGACCTTCATTATTCCATAAAGTTTTGTTTAAAGCTTTAGGAGGCAGCACAGTAGGATCAGGAAAGGGGAGCCCATCTATTATTTATCTAATGTGTTCTATGTGCCAGGAATTCTGCTCTACATGCAGGGGTTAAAAGCACAGGCTCTGGAGCCAAAAGGCCTGAGTTCAAATCATGGCTCAGATAATTACTAGCTGTGTGGCACTGGGATACTTACTTATCCTCTCTGAGCTTCAGTTTCCTTATCTATAAAATGGAGCTAAGAGTACTTACTTCAAAGAGTTTTGAAGGTTAAATGAGATGAACCTTTAAAGCAACCACTTGCACAGGTCCCAGCATACCGTAAGCACTTACTGCATGCATTATTCTTAGGGTATGCAATATTTCCAACACTATGAATCATTCATTCTTTTTTTTCATTCATGCAGCAAATATGAGTGCCTATGAACAGACCCAGAAGGCCACGTTCTTTTCATTACCCTTCCTTTCCCTCCCAGGACATAAACCTTAAACTCCTGGGCACGGGAAAGTCATTTATTATGTTGAATGAGAAAAATTCAACTTTTTGAAGTGTCAAAAGCTTTGGATTTAAGCTAGTGTAAATCAATTTTCAGATGTCGCAGAACTCGGGAGAACACGCACAGCCAGGACGCCAGCACAGAGCTGAGCCCCGTGGCTGAAGCTCTAGCATCAAAGCATCATGCTGGATTTCACTGTGATGGTTAAGTGAAAGCTTGTCGGTGCCTTCCAAAGATTATGCACGAGGGCTAGGGAGAGAGGAGTGACCTTCCCCTCAATTCAGCGAATATTGGTTGGGTTATGCTGTGTGTACAAATCTATGCTGGTGCTTGGGACCCAAAGATGACCAGCACCCCATGGTCTCTGATCTCAATGGCCTTGTGGTCCAACAGGGACGTGAATACGCAAACCAGGATTGACCTTACCAGCGAGGTAAGGGTGAGGGAAACCCAGGGAAAGAAGAGCTGACGCTACCTGGTGAAGCATCCCAGAGGAGGGAACACTGGAGCTGAGGTTCCAGCTAGGGTTCACCCTGAAGACAAATATGGAAGAATTTCTTGGGGAGCCAGTAAGAATTTTTGAACTAAATAACAATCATAATCATCATCATAATCATCTTAAGTACCATGTATGTAGTCAAATTCAAGATCCATATTAAACATCATTTTTTTTCATTTAAATGATCTTATCTTCTAGCTGTTTGAATGACTTCCCCGATTTGAAGACATTGCTCCCAAACGAGATTCAGTTAATTAAAGGCAAGACAGTGGCCCCCATGGCATTCAGCAAGCCATGCTGAACTGAAGGTACACCCCACAGAAGGCTCAGCACCTCTTTCCTTCTACGTAGCTTGAATGGAAAAACTACATTCATCTCTTGGCTTGTTTCCTTTGGCAAAGAGAATTATAATATGTGTTATTCTATTTATGAAAAATCAGTACTCTAGAAAAGCATGCTATTTGTGTTGGCAATACAAGTAAAGGTGTACTGGTTGCCACCAAAAAAAAAATGCCCAGGCCATGAAATATACACCCATCAACTTTCAATTAAATAAACTGGACCCTTTATCAGTAGAAACAAAATACTGTGGTCAGCTAGAAAATAGCCCGGTAGGAAATATTACCCTATTTCATTTGGTGGGACACTGGACTTTGCATTAGGGTGTTTGAGATTCTGATAAGTGGCTGGAGTGGGGGTTTTCCTTTTAAATTTCATTAAACAGCATTTCCTTGTGACAAAAGTCAAAGGTTTGATCTCAACAATTAGGAAGTGAGCTTCTCTTTCACCGTACTGGGGAAAAAAAATACTTCAACTGAGATAAGACCAGCAGGAAACGCCATCTTGAATAGCAGTTGAAAAACATCTCCTTCCCAAAGAACGTTCTAACCTCTCGACGCACTGAACATGGCATAGTCCTAGTGGGAACTAATGAGGACTCATCTTCCTTTTTCCAGGGGAAGCAAGTAGGACTCTCATGCTCATTCTGCCCTCTGGTGGCCGGTTTAATAAAATGCAACGGAAAAGCTACATCGTAAGCAGGAATGACTTTCTTCCTTTTTCATATGATTTCACGTAATTCTTATCGACAATTACAGTGTCCCAAAGCTGCTGTCTTCTGACCTGTAGACGTCAGATTCAGTTTTCTAATTAAATTGGCTGAAACCCTGACTTTTATTTAATTAAACATAGAATGGGTGTTTAAAAATATGTCTCAACATTCAGGTTTAAGCTAGTTCAGGTGAGCTGCAGATGAATTTTTTTTAATGAATGAATTAACCTGGTGGGTGAAAGCCAGCACACTATATGATCAAGCCCTTGAACTCCTCAAAGATCGGTGTATTTAGTTCATCAGACAAGTTCATCTTTTAGTAGATTATTGGCACGCCGAGGCTAAAATTCATATGACTAAGAATAACAATAAGCCATTTGAAGAAGAATAAAGAAGCATGACTTGTTTTTTATAAAGATATACTAACTTCATCAGTACTGGCACAAGGATAGACAAAGTTCAGAAACAAATCCACATAGGCATGGAAACTTGATATAGGAGGGAAGGATATTATAAATCAGAGTAGAAAAGATGCACTCATAATAAATGCTACCGGGAGAATCGTTTACTCTTCTGTGCAAAATAAATTTAGATCACACCTGAAACTAAAGAAAAAATAATACATTTCAGACGTAATATATGTCTAAGTGTGAAAAAAAATAAAGTTTAGGAAAAAAATATAGGAGACTGTGATATACAAAAATACCTAGCCATAAAAAAAACCAAAAGCAAAACTAGATGCATACAATTATACTGCATAAAACTTTTGTAAAAGTCATCTTAAACTTAACAGAGAAGATTAGAAGAAAATATCCGCAGCACATATCACACGATCAATGAAATCTTAGTACCCAGGCTATATAAAGAATTCCTGTAAATCAATTTTTAACAGATAAATACCCAATAGGAAAAAGAAAAATACGTGAACTGGCAATTCACAGGGGAGGAAACCCAAACGACCAATATAATACACAACCTATTAGTAATGAAGGAAATGCAGATCAAAATTTCAGTGAGATGGAATTTCACCACCCATTATATTGGACTTTTTTTAAAAGCTGGCAATACCAGATCCAGATGTAGACAAGGATGTGGAGAAGGTGTAGATTCTCTACCTTGCTGGTGGAAGTTGAAATTGGCACAATTGCTATTTAATATTTAATAAATAACTGATTAATTATAAATACCCAATTAATATCTGATTGACATTGAATAATAATTGATGAATATCTAATAAGTGTATAATTTACATGCATTAACATCTAAGTAATAGCTAATCGAGCTAGTGACCCATATTCTTTACAGCCAAGCTCTTCTGGATCTAATGAATTTTTGCACATATGCACCAGGAGCTGGCAGCAATGAGACTGATAGGACATCGTTGCACAATCAACTCCCCGGTACCCCAGAGGTCCCATCATGCTTCTGACAGAAGCAGGGGTTTGGGGATCACACAAACCTGGGGGCTCTTACGCCTTGTGACCTCCAGCAATTGTATAATCTCTCTAGACCCCCGCTTCCTCAATTGTCAGTGGGGATAGTAATGTCTCTATCCTTAAAATTATTGGGGAAATGAAATGACAGCTCTATAAGGTTTTTTGCACGTAGTAGATGCTCAATAAATGGCTGCTATTGTTTTCATTATTGTGACTACTTGGGGAGTAATCATTTCTGACTAAGGAGAAATGATCTTTTCTGGTTAGGAAGACAGGTATCAAGAAAGAACGTTCAGTGACATATTCTTAGGGCAGTCAGAACATTTCATTGGGAAAATAACCAGAGCTGTGTGAACAGTTTTACCGCCCATTAGATGACAAACCAAAGAATCTTATCAACACCAAATTATCATCCTACTGGAGCCATTGCAGACCCCTCCCTGGCAGTGGAGACCAGTGGAACATGGTAACTCATCATACTTTCGCACTCATTGACAGGCTTGGTTTCTGATTGTCAATAAGATACCTGCAGTAAGTTTGTGAGGCATCCCATTACTTACCAAGGAAAGAAACACGACATTTACTTTGTTTGGATGCTCAATCTCTGACCCGGCCCAAGGGAAGACTAAGAATTCAAATGTACTTCATGAAGTTCTTGGGCTGGCACCTGCCCACAGGATTGAAATTTGAAGGATGGTAAGGCCAGATTCAAAGAAATAAGACTGAAGTCAGAAAAGGACTTTGCTTAAAATGGAGAATGAGTTTTCCCATTATCGAATACATCCCAGTTAAGATGCAGGCCGGTGCAGGGAAAGGCAAGTAAAATTCTTTCGGTCACATTATCTGCAGTAAGCTGAGGCTCTTTTAGAATCAATTTGCTACACTGACATAAAACAACCTACGCCATTGTCTTTGTTTTTGCTTGTCTGTAGCCATCCTCAGAGGTCATAGCTCAAAGGCTTCTCAGAATTTGAAAGCTACATAGAAATAACATAATAGACTATACTTTACACTCTGTAAAGAATTTTCCCTCTACAAATCACAGATATATTTACATACGAAATGATAATTAGAGGACCCTTCTACCTCTCTTTACTGGGGAATAAACTGAACCTAATAATATTTTATATGAGATAATTTCTCCAGGTTTCCCAAATGTTCACTACCCCTTTAAAATTATAGTGAAGGCAGATGAGAAATGGAAACGTCAAGCAAAATTGCTCTGTTTAGCTTTCATTAGGAATTAATCATCAGCTGTGACTGCCTTGGGTGCTAAGGCACATAAATTCCAGAACTTTGTCCTTGAAGGGAAGTCATTTTTCTTCCTCAAAACCTAAATGCATATTTTCCCTTCCAGCAAGGTCCAGACACAAGGTTATCCCAGTGGAGGATCGATGCTCAAGGTATCCATCCCTCTACGAACAAAGACACCCTTCCGTACCATTGGTCATTGTTTCTGAAATACATTTCCGGACAGCTGGTGGAGTAGATTGTAAGAGCAGATTGACAAAAAGAACGCAGAATTTTACACCACATGCCAACTCTAACGGGAATGTTTGACAAGCAAAGGAATCAGTACCAAGTTAAATAACTTTACATATATGTAAATTGTCTGGAAACGTGCCTGTCAGCCGTCGCTTTCTGCACCAGAGGCCCGACTGCTGAAAGGTACTCAGAGCCGTAGACAAGACCAGGCGCCGCAAAACAAATCCACTTTTTCCACAGCAACTAGTACGCACGATCCCCAAGAACCCGGGCTGTGCCAACCTCCGCCGCTCCCTGGTCAGACTGCAGGCACCCCTCACCAGTGACTTGTTCATGGGTTTATACTCCGGTCATATATGCAAGCACATAGATATGGCACCTGCCATGAGATGCTTTGGCTTCACAAGGGAGGGCATGCTCAGGATATCACCGGAACTTACCTTCCGCACGTTCACTCTTCACACGTCCCTCTTTCTCGCCAGGTGAAACTACTCACCTGCCCTCTCACCTACTGGCTCCAGGCTGCCCACACTCGACCTGACATCCTGCCCCAGGGAGCACGTTAGGGGCGCCTAGTGGTGTCGAATCAGGCTCATCGTTCCGTCTGGTTACCCACGCCTGTCCTGTCTTCCTGGCTCTCCTGCCCAGCAGGAGCCTGTGGGCTCCTTAATTCTGCTGCCACCAGACTGTTAGCACCTGTCGTCTGCAAAACTCTCTTGCTCTCCCTCTTGGCATGTTCGCGGTCCTTTCCTACGGCATGGGTTGAGTTTTCTGGAAGCCGAGGTGTGATGGAGTCTGGGCTGCAAGATGTTTATTGGGATCAACACCTGCGAAAGGAAAGGAAGGAATTAGGATTGGGCCGAAGGGTAAGTCGTGCAGGCCTAACACACTCCACCAAGACGGCAGGAGCTCTGGAAGGAATATCGACCCTTAGAGTCATCCCGTATTGAGGCAAAATGGCTGGGCCGTTATACACCTGCCTGGAAGATGCAGACACTGGACGTGAGCTTCCCCAAGGAAGGGTGGGATCCTGGGCAAGGCACTGTCTCGGCGGAGGGAGCCCTGGAGACGTTCACACGTGGAGACTGTCTTCTGACCCCACTCCCTGTGGCTTGGCAGCAAATCCTTCCTCCAGGTGGGTCTGGGTGCCATATCTTCACGTCTGGGACATCTGTCGCCTTCAGTGCAGACCCCTCCTGGCCTTGACCTCACAAGTCTGCCTGCCCAGGGCTCTGACCCATCTCTTCTTTGTCTGCAGACTCTCTTTGGCTTCTAGCACAGAAGCTTTGTCTTACAGTTCAATCCTTAGAACTTAGGATTGTCATGCTATCACCTGGAGACATGTTCAGAGATGCCCTTTGTGGCCATGGAGACTGGAAAGCTCTGTTGTCAATTCCAGTGCCCCTTGATGTGGTCCCTCCCCAGCCCAAGCCTCACCCCATTCCCTCACTCCCCTGCCCAGTCCTGCCTTCACCAAGGGTCTGGCTGCTTGTTGGTATTCCCAAAGAACTCCCGGCGGAGAAAAGGAGATTAGAGGAGAGAGATTGTTTCCATGCCAAGATGGACTCACCCACACGTACAGCCTCAACCCCAAGGCAGACACAGTGTGGGGCAAACAGTAAAAGAGAGAATTTGGTTCTATGTGCCAACATCTGCAAGACAGTTTCAACTCCTTGAATTTGCTTCTGTGTGCCAATATCTGCAAGACAGTTTCAACTCCTTGCAAGTGATGCTAAGAGAGATCATTTTATCTGGGAGATTTAGGGGCCTGTGGTTTATTGAAAGCGTTCGAGGCTGTGGAAAATCATTTGAGCAGCCAGTTTCTTGAGTGTTCAGTAAATCCTGATTTTCCTCCAATGCCATTCTTATTTCTCAGCCCAAAAACTCACCCCATCTCTTGGAGTCTTTGGCCTGGGAGTCATTTCTTTAACCCCCAGCCAGCCTTTCTCCTTCCCTGTCAGATTGCTGGCCTCTCTTTTCACCATGACTTTGATTATTCCTGCCTTTTGTAGAGATAATTTTCTCAGCCTCAATTTTCCTTGCCTTTCAAAAAACAAACTAAAAACAAACAAACAAACAAACAAAAAAAACACCTCCACCTGAGAGCCTTCTCTGATTAACATCTCCTAATTCTGATTATGAGTTTACTCTGCATATTTCCAGGATTAGGTTTATATTAAAACCAAATGGTATTGTATAAAATTTCAAAGCATTACCCAAGGTATTATTTTTATTGCATCAGTTCCTTTCTTAAATCAATTAACCAGCAAATAAGGCCAGGGAACGTTTTAGTGCCATTAAAGACACTTTAAGTGGTTGTTCTTTGCTTTTTGTAAGTTAGATTTGTTGTAATAAGATTTGACCTGGTGGGTATTTGCATGTGGTTATTTGCTGAACGTTTGCGGTTGTTCACGGCACGGAATCTGTACGAAATTGGTCTGTTTCAGTCACAATCAAAAGACCCCATCATGGTGTAACAAGATTTCCTGTAACCCTAAATGGGTTGTTTTAAAATGCTATCCCTCATCAGGGACCCTTAGGGCAAAACAGTGCCAGTGTGTTTGAAATATTTGTCCCTCATCTGTGTACGGCCTTCTCAACCATACAGCAAGTACCTCGTGGCAATGGCCATGCTTTCCATTGACTCTTAGGAGCATCAATGAGCTTTCCCTGGACATCTACGCCACGCCAAGCCCTGTGCCAGGGGCTCGTGTGAACTAATTTAATCCTTTCAGTGACCCTCGGAGAAAACTAAGACGAATGAGGTTTGGAAATCTGTCCAAGGTCCACAGGTGATGAGACAGGACAGGAATCTGGATCCAGGTTTTCTTACAAATCCCTACTCCTTCTTCTCCCAGCACTTTGTTACTGCCCACAGTAGGGTTTGCACAGGTCTCTGAAACACAACAACTCCAAGTTGTCTAGCCCCCCGTCCCGCAAGAAGTCGGGGCTTAAAGAAGTTTGGGGAAAGAAACAAGATCGTGCTCTCCTGAAGAACCGGTAATTAAGGGGGTCCCACCCTCCTGAGCAAGAGGGCTGGGTGGAGAACGGGTATTTTGCAACACGTTGTTGCTTTTCTCTGCACTGTCCGTTGACACTTTCCTGGTCTCTTCCTGCCACGCAAATGTCAGGTCGCACTGGATAAAATGAAAGAGCTGTGTCAGAAACACCACTCAGTCTGCCTGGGTCTTGGATTAGAGCGTGCAGGAAATCCCCAGGGACGTGTCTCAGGCAAGTAATCGGCACACTGCCTTCCCAAACGCGTTCAGTTAGCAGATGGACCTTTGCCTAAGGTGACTGTGGCTGAGAAGGACAGGCGTTGGTTCACCAGGTTACCTCCGTGGGATCTGCTGTATTTAGCGCCAGGCCACAACCCTGGTCAGGTTTTTAGTCAGGTTTCCTCTGACTAAAAAATTCTAAGTAAATTAAGAGTAAAGCATGCCTCCCCTTCCTCACCGGCCCCCCCCGCCCCGCCCCCACCACCGACGTCTGATGGAATGAAAACTCAGATTGTGGATAAAAATTCAGCTCCTGCCTAATGCATTTCCCTCTCGGAGGAGCTGTGTGGCTTAGCAGCCCTGCCACTACACAGGCAAAAATGCAGAGTTTGTCTCTTTTGTCAGTCTGGAGATAGAATCCTATTCTTTGTAATCCCTGAAGAAACAAATCAAATAAACTCGGGCTGAGCTAACCATTTTCAATCCATCAAAGCAATCAAATTCTGTTTACCTGAATCACAATGATTTCTAAAATGTTATTAAAAAGTAAAATGGAGTTTAACTATTCCAAAAAACCGAAAATGATGTGCAAACACAAAGGGGGTAAGATTTCTGTAATTATGTAGACATAAAGTCGGGGCCATCATTTGAACCACAATACACTGTAGCTATGGCCTGTACCGATAAAGAGCCCTTTGTCTACCACGCCTGCTGCTACTGATGCATAAACATAATTAATGGAAGAAGTCTTCAAAGAGGTAACCATTCATTTAGTTCGTTTTTTTTGCTCTTTAGGGCAAACAATGGTTTTATAATTTAATAAACCAATTAACTGATTATGTCTCACCCGAAATATTTGTATATCGCCCCTTCTATCATCTCAAAACTCCTCATCCAATTTCTTAGCCAGAGAGTGGTACTGTAAATGTGACTAATTAGTGTCTTTGGCAAATGTTTCGCCGGCAGGTTATCTTGCAGCAAATTCTTTGGGAATTTTTGTCTCCATGTGCTTTCACAAACATTCACAACAACAACAGAAAGCCCTTTTTCAGCGTCATTGGAAGTTCAGATACCACAGTATTAGGACTGTTTAGAGGCACTTGGAAAGAAAGAATGACGTGGCCCTGCTTCTTTATCATACTTCTTCCACTCTTCTGTAGGGGGAACGATGCAGTCCTTCAGCGGCGTGGCAGGTGTTATCACCCCCTCCAAATTGCTTCTTCTGTTCAGGCAGGAGTCATTCCGTGGGCTTCAGGTAACTATCGCTGGCTGCATTATAAGGGAGATGCTCACCACGCTGCAGCTGATGGATCTGGCAGCATTTCCATTATAACCCTCTATTATCAGGTCGAGAAAAGCCGGCTGGGGAAAAAAATGCATCCAGGAATAAAATTTGACATCCTTGCAAATGGCAGGAAGTTTCAACCTAGGCACGTTCTTTTAGCACTTTGAAATGTGAAATTGTCATGACACATTTTCAGGAGAAGAAATATACATAAAAAAAGGCAGAGAAATGGAGTCATTTAAGAGGATTTGCTGGAACCCTCAGTAAACGATGATTTTATGGTGGGTACAAATGGCGCTCTGGGCTCTAGCACCCCAAAGCCGCTGTCTCCAGTAGGGATGTGACTTACAAGCGTTGCATAATGAACCCTATTCTGACCTGCAACCCTCTGCTCCCACACTTTCAGCAAAGTATCCATTCATTCATTCACTCCTTTGTAGAACCAGAAATTCAGAGCCTCCAATCCATCCATCACAAGCTAGAAATGGTCCCTGCCCTCGGGGAACGTAAGGTCTAGGGAGAATAAGGGCAAATGCAATAAAAATGGGTTGGGTGCAATGAGAGGGGAGGACCATGGCTTGTAAGACCCCATCAGAGGCACTGAAGAGGAAGAGGATCAGGGAAGCTGCTTTCTGCAGAAGGTGATGCATAAGCTCCCGCGTTACTGAGAGAACAGGAGCTGAAAGTTGAAGAGAAGACCTTGCCTGAAGGTGCAGTGGCGAGAGAAAATGCCCACCCCAGGCCCCAGGAGCCCTTGAGGATGGTAGGAGCCTGGACCATAAGGGCCAAGAGCCGGAAGAGGAAGTTAGAGGGTGGACGGGCTGGACAGGGCGCAGGGCTTGAAGCCATAAGAAGGAGTTTCAACTTCATCCTGGGACGAATGTGGAGACAGAGAAGGTTTTAATCAGAGGAGTCACGTGATCAGATTTACATTCTGGAAGAACAAATAACACTTCCCACAAACCCCTCTCTACTATACCAACAAAAAATTTTTTAGGTCTTAATGGATTTATGGTCCATATGGTACTACAGCCCCATGATTGATGATTTATCTTCCCTGAGAAAAATAAAACTGAACCGTCTGTACAGTTCTTGCCAAAGCAGCAGCGGGGCACTAACCTGCTCAGGCTACCATTCACGGATTCGAATGTTCATGCAGGGCACACACCTTCCTTAGAGTCTATGGGCAGGACCCTTCCCTCCAGCTTGAGGGAAATAGATAAGCCAATAAGATCCACATAAACATAAGAGCCCTGAGGTCCCATATGATTAAAGGGCAGACAGCAAGCTCTGGAAGTTCATGGGATGGATGGCTTGAACTTGGACTGAGGTGGTCCAAGAAGGTTGATGGAGGTGACGTGTTCTGAGATGGGTAGGAGGGGTGACATGAACAGGGGGCAGCTCACAAATGCATGTTTCTAAAAACATGATGCTGATACCTGTTGTCAGGGACCACATTTTGAGAACCCCTGCCCTAGACTATGGATGATGACCTTGCATAAGCTCTCATCTATCAGCTCTCAGACACTTGGTGCCAGACTGACCGACTTCAGCTTAGCAAGTGCCCAGGTAGTGAAGTAAAGTGAAATCAGTGTGCTTACCTGGCCCAGTTGCTTCTCCTGTAGTTCAAGAAGGCAGTGGCAATTTGCCAGCTCCAATCAGGTCACGAGGATGGAGAAGCCAGGGTCGGGGGTATTATTTTTTCAAACAAGAATCCCTGATATCAACTGCGTGCAAATTACTCGAGCTCTCTCTCTAAGATGTTCACCGTAGGGATTGGAAGAGATCAAAACAAAATTGAGTTCTGATGCAGATTTCACAAGGATGGGTTTTCAAATCAAGTCAGATGAAACCTCTAGGTGCGTGGGACTTCTCTACCCCTACCCAAATGTGACCTCTCCTGTTAAGATGGGGGAAAACGCTTGAAAAATCTCTTCGACATCAAATAGCAACCTAAGAGCATTTTCTGGTAATTTAAACATAAACGAATCAGAAACATCTGGATTAAATTTTACTCAAATTCTACACAATCTAAACAATTAAGGTGGGGGAGGAAGCACTTGGCAAACTGTGCCTGGGGTTTAATCAAGCCTGAAGCATTTGAAAATTGGTCCGAGGTGTTGATGAGCTCCGAGTGAAGCCCTACGGCCCAGCCCTGGAGGTGCCATTCTGAAGGCTCAAAAGTAACACAGCCATCAACTTTCCCCTTCCCAGGACTCCGTGCGGGGCCTCCCTTCCATCCATTTTCATCATGACACCATTTGGATGGCTCATTCACAGTGTGATGCTCTGGACAAATCTGGATGCCTGATGACCAGGGGCAAATGGGAATTGGGAAAGGCACTGCGAGTGGTTAAGAGTCTGATGGGGCTTGTCAGGATAATGAACACTGGCTGCTGCAACGGAGCCCTGGAATCTCAGTGCCTTCATACCACTAAGTGTATTTCTTCCCCATGCCATCTGGGTCGGATAACTCTGCAAGACATCTCTCCTCTAGCCACTCAGGAATCCGGGCTGCTCCCACCTCCCCACCCCACCATGTATCACGCTAAGTGTATCCCCATGGCTGTTGCTGAGGGAAGGGAAGGATGGAATGTGGGAAGGATGGAAAGCCTAGTTTCGAATCTCAAGACCTGTCCTGGGAGAGCTGTGCCACATTCTGCAAGACCCTTGACCTCTTAAGTGTCCACTTGGTTTCTTCCTCTGCAAAGTGGAATTCATCACAGCACCCACCTCATGGGGCTCATGGGAGAATCAAATGAAGTTATTCAAAGTGTGGCCTGCTGGCCAGTATCACGGGCATCATCTGAGAACCTATTAGAAATGTGGACCCTCAGGCTCCACCCCGGACCTACTGAATCAGAATCTGCATTTTAACGAGCTCCCTGGGTGACGTGAGTTTGCAAAGTTTCGGAAGCAATGCACCAAAGCACCCAATACAGAGTAAATGCTCAGTGAACATTAGCTGCTACTATTATCATCTAAAGGCCAGCTGCCTTTCCAGGCTTAAAAACCACCAAGTCAATTAGCCCCTCACTTGCTCACAATCAACAGGGACATCAGTGGAGATTATCGGGTTTAGGGGACTGGCTTCTCCTCCTGTGAACAGTGACCCTTCCTCCCGATGTCCTTTCATGAAAGGGTGGAGACGGGGGCCTTTATTTTAACTGACAAATCAAAGCGAGTCAGGACTAAGACTGCAATCATTTTATCCTCATTATCCCAAGGAATTTGAGCCCATATGGCACACTGCCCTCATCATTACACACTGATCACAGACCCTGTGTGTTACCTGGGATCAACCCAGAAACATAAAAGGTAAGGAATGGACCCAGATTTTTAGACAGGCTGTCACGGAAAATTTCCTTCCTGGGGGTGCTGGGGAGGGGAGGATTAGGACCAATGTCAAGTAAATCATTTCCCACCCACCTCCTGGTAAAACACATTTCCATGGCTAGCCTGGCTTTCCAAAACAAGTCCTGTCCAGCTCACTTAGTTGACGGCGCTTGCTTTCGGGGATGTTGAGGGATTCTTTTGGCCAGCCGCCTGCCTGCCTAATTTCCGTGATTACACCAACTCGTCATCCAGAAAGTGCCCTCTGCAAAATGACAAAACTCATATCAGGTATCTCTCCTCTGGCCCTTCCCCTGCGCCTTCCTCCCTCTGCAAAGCCCCCGTCTGAAACACAGGACACTTGAGTGCGGTAATGGATCTGGTAATGGATCACACAACTTCGGAATCTCGGTTTCCTCTCTCAGCTCTGTGTCTCCTCAACCACACTGATCACTATGAAGCCCAGCAACATACACAGCCGCTTGCAGGCTGCCTCTTCTTTCCCTCTCTCTGCCTCTCTTCTCCCTCTCCCTTCTCTTACACACACACACTTACACACACACACACACACACACACACGCAAAATACTCAGAACATTAAAGAAAGCTGTTAAGCTAATCTGGTGCATCTAAATGGGCAATATATACACACACACTTACACACACACACACACACACACACACACACACGCAAAATACTCAGAACATTAAAGAAAGCTGTTAAGCTAATCTGGTGCATCTAAATGGGCAATATATATTGAATCCATGCTCCATTGATCATAATTATTGCAGTGCCCTTTATCAAGTAGCCATCTTAAACCATTATTTAGAGATCATTTTGCTTTCCATTACTGTCACTATATTGCAAAATTCGCTGGGAATTGGATGCCTGGTGATAGAGGGGTGTGCACAGTATTAGCTGGGAATCTGCCCATGTCATCCAGGAGTGCTTCCAAATGGACAGACTTCAGCGCCACAGTCAGTGAACTTTTGAAGAGCCCCCCGTCAGCTTTACGGCAGAAAAATAAATCCTGCCCCGTGGTCTGATTTTCCACCTTGGCTCTGCAAACAATATCACCATTATTCTTGCCTTGCAATAATCCCCAGTAAAACCCTCACCATACAAAGCCCCCGACTCACACTGGGCATTCTGCAGACGAAGTGCAGTCGCTGACAAGTGCCTGAATAAAGGCATCCGGCCTGCGGGAAAGAAAACAAGGGCAGCTTATCTGGAATGCCCCAGCCTCCTAAATGAAAACTTTTATACCAAAAGCATGGCTCCCTTCCTTCCCCACCCTAAGGACGCTCCATGGTAGATGAGCTGCTTCATCTCCTCCAAAGCCCTGTTCTGACATCAGTATCGTCTCTTCTCCCTCCAGCCTCTATTGGAGACACTCTGCAGAGAATGAGACATCCCAGGCTTCCAGACGGGGTGAGTAGAAGGCGGTTTCGCATAGTGGTTAAGGCCACTGACTCACCCTTCAGAGCCAAGTTCAAACCCAGACCCAGCCAGCTGCTCCCTGCAGAGCCTCAGGTAATCCATTCACCCTCTGTCAGGCTCCAAAGCTGCTTCTGTGCAAACTGGAATTAAGATGATTATACACCCCTACCTGTAGGAACCCACAGTGGATGGGTTCAGATCTGTGCAGAGCGAGAGCTCGTACGAGTTAGCAGTCATTTCTGTTACGCAGGGCAGTGGTTCACAAATGCTAAACTGCATTCCAATTACCTGGAGGGCTTCTTAAACCACAGACTGCTGGCCCACCCTGCTAGATCTCTGATTCAGTAGGTCTGGGGTGGGGTGGGGGGCGGATATTCTCTCTAACAAGTTCCCAAGTGTTGCTGCTGGTCTGCGGACCACATTTTGACAGCCCCTGCTCTATGGAATGGAAACTGTGAAATTACCACCACGGACAGGGGTGTGTGCACACCCTCTGCAGCCTTAAAACTGTCCCTTAAAACGAGCACTGAGCAAACTCCCCTCCCCTTCTTGGGTCAGTTTCCCACCAGTGAAAACCAGTGAGCAAAGCAGACCCAAGACTGTCCTTTATCAAAGAGAAAAACGTAAGACTTGGGGTCAGACAGACCTGAATCTGCCTCTAGGCTCTACTACTTACCAGCTGTGTGACTTTATTGACTTCCTTACCTTCTCTGAGCTTGTCGTCTCATCTGAAGATTGGAATGATAGTCCCTACTTCATGGAGTTGTTGTTATGGAAATAAAATTATATGACCTGTAGAAAATACTAATACTGTTGCTGGTATATAATAGATAATAAATGGTCATTATTAATAATCATGTTAGGTTGGATCACATGAAATTGCTGATATTTGACCATATTTTACCTATAAAATTGAGTTTCATATGGATAGCCTAATTGTAATAATGACAGCAATAATAAAAATAATAGCATCCACTGCAGGCAACCTGAGGACATCAGTCAGTTAAATTGCACCATCATTTTAACTACTGTGTTTATCAATCAGGTGCCCAATTCACACTCCACCCGCGAACACACATACACACACAAACTGATTTAGCGGGCTTAGGCATAGTGTTTTTGTTTGTTTTTTTAAGAGATCCTCCAAATGGTACCAGTGAGTGGCCAGAGTGTGAACCACAGAAATCCATGTTTTGTACGGGTCCACTGGCATTTCCCGGACAGCCAAACTGCTTTCCGTTTGGCAGCTTCTAATTTGCTAAGAGTGGGAAACCAGATAACTTAGCTTTTCTGGTTCACAGTTTATAGTGTGTGTCTGTTTTTTATTAAAATGACTAATAACATAGTAGATGCTCAACAAATGTTGAACTGAAAACGTGTTAAATAGGGCAATGAGAGCAAAACACATTATCATCTCGATAGATCCTGAAGGACTTTTGATAAAATGTAATGTCCAGGGCTTCCCTGGTGGCGCAGTGGTTGAGAATCCATCCGCCTGCCGATGCGGGGGACGCGGGTTCGGGCCCCGGTCCGGGAGGATCCCGCATGCCGCGGAGCGGCTGGGCCCGTGAGCCGTGGCCGCCGAGCCTGC
>NC_041233.1:72475768-72505415 GCF_002837175.3 Physeter macrocephalus
CTTCCATCCATTTTCATCATGACACCATTTGGATGGCTCATTCACAGTGTGATGCTCTGGACAAATCTGGATGCCTGATGACCAGGGGCAAATGGGAATTGGGAAAGGCACTGCGAGTGGTTAAGAGTCTGATGGGGCTTGTCAGGATAATGAACACTGGCTGCTGCAACGGAGCCCTGGAATCTCAGTGCCTTCATACCACTAAGTGTATTTCTTCCCCATGCCATCTGGGTCGGATAACTCTGCAAGACATCTCTCCTCTAGCCACTCAGGAATCCGGGCTGCTCCCACCTCCCCACCCCACCATGTATCACGCTAAGTGTATCCCCATGGCTGTTGCTGAGGGAAGGGAAGGATGGAATGTGGGAAGGATGGAAAGCCTAGTTTCGAATCTCAAGACCTGTCCTGGGAGAGCTGTGCCACATTCTGCAAGACCCTTGACCTCTTAAGTGTCCACTTGGTTTCTTCCTCTGCAAAGTGGAATTCATCACAGCACCCACCTCATGGGGCTCATGGGAGAATCAAATGAAGTTATTCAAAGTGTGGCCTGCTGGCCAGTATCACGGGCATCATCTGAGAACCTATTAGAAATGTGGACCCTCAGGCTCCACCCCGGACCTACTGAATCAGAATCTGCATTTTAACGAGCTCCCTGGGTGACGTGAGTTTGCAAAGTTTCGGAAGCAATGCACCAAAGCACCCAATACAGAGTAAATGCTCAGTGAACATTAGCTGCTACTATTATCATCTAAAGGCCAGCTGCCTTTCCAGGCTTAAAAACCACCAAGTCAATTAGCCCCTCACTTGCTCACAATCAACAGGGACATCAGTGGAGATTATCGGGTTTAGGGGACTGGCTTCTCCTCCTGTGAACAGTGACCCTTCCTCCCGATGTCCTTTCATGAAAGGGTGGAGACGGGGGCCTTTATTTTAACTGACAAATCAAAGCGAGTCAGGACTAAGACTGCAATCATTTTATCCTCATTATCCCAAGGAATTTCAGCCCATATGGCACACTGCCCTCATCATTACACACTGATCACAGACCCTGTGTGTTACCTGGGATCAACCCAGAAACATAAAAGGTAAGGAATGGACCCAGATTTTTAGACAGGCTGTCACGGAAAATTTCCTTCCTGGGGGTGCTGGGGAGGGGAGGATTAGGACCAATGTCAAGTAAATCATTTCCCACCCACCTCCTGGTAAAACACATTTCCATGGCTAGCCTGGCTTTCCAAAACAAGTCCTGTCCAGCTCACTTAGTTGACGGCGCTTGCTTTCGGGGATGTTGAGGGATTCTTTTGGCCAGCCGCCTGCCTGCCTAATTTCCGTGATTACACCAACTCGTCATCCAGAAAGTGCCCTCTGCAAAATGACAAAACTCATATCAGGTATCTCTCCTCTGGCCCTTCCCCTGCGCCTTCCTCCCTCTGCAAAGCCCCCGTCTGAAACACAGGACACTTGAGTGCGGTAATGGATCTGGTAATGGATCACACAACTTCGGAATCTCGGTTTCCTCTCTCAGCTCTGTGTCTCCTCAACCACACTGATCACTATGAAGCCCAGCAACATACACAGCCGCTTGCAGGCTGCCTCTTCTTTCCCTCTCTCTGCCTCTCTTCTCCCTCTCCCTTCTCTTACACACACACACTTACACACACACACACACACACACACACGCAAAATACTCAGAACATTAAAGAAAGCTGTTAAGCTAATCTGGTGCATCTAAATGGGCAATATATATTGAATCCATGCTCCATTGATCATAATTATTGCAGTGCCCTTTATCAAGTAGCCATCTTAAACCATTATTTAGAGATCATTTTGCTTTCCATTACTGTCACTATATTGCAAAATTCGCTGGGAATTGGATGCCTGGTGATAGAGGGGTGTGCACAGTATTAGCTGGGAATCTGCCCATGTCATCCAGGAGTGCTTCCAAATGGACAGACTTCAGCGCCACAGTCAGTGAACTTTTGAAGAGCCCCCCGTCAGCTTTACGGCAGAAAAATAAATCCTGCCCCCTGGTCTGATTTTCCACCTTGGCTCTGCAAACAATATCACCATTATTCTTGCCTTGCAATAATCCCCAGTAAAACCCTCACCATACAAAGCCCCCGACTCACACTGGGCATTCTGCAGACGAAGTGCAGTCGCTGACAAGTGCCTGAATAAAGGCATCCGGCCTGCGGGAAAGAAAACAAGGGCAGCTTATCTGGAATGCCCCAGCCTCCTAAATGAAAACTTTTATACCAAAAGCATGGCTCCCTTCCTTCCCCACCCTAAGGACGCTCCATGGTAGATGAGCTGCTTCATCTCCTCCAAAGCCCTGTTCTGACATCAGTATCGTCTCTTCTCCCTCCAGCCTCTATTGGAGACACTCTGCAGAGAATGAGACATCCCAGGCTTCCAGACGGGGTGAGTAGAAGGCGGTTTCGCATAGTGGTTAAGGCCACTGACTCACCCTTCAGAGCCAAGTTCAAACCCAGACCCAGCCAGCTGCTCCCTGCAGAGCCTCAGGTAATCCATTCACCCTCTGTCAGGCTCCAAAGCTGCTTCTGTGCAAACTGGAATTAAGATGATTATACACCCCTACCTGTAGGAACCCACAGTGGATGGGTTCAGATCTGTGCAGAGCGAGAGCTCGTACGAGTTAGCAGTCATTTCTGTTACGCAGGGCAGTGGTTCACAAATGCTAAACTGCATTCCAATTACCTGGAGGGCTTCTTAAACCACAGACTGCTGGCCCACCCTGCTAGATCTCTGATTCAGTAGGTCTGGGGTGGGGTGGGGGGCGGATATTCTCTCTAACAAGTTCCCAAGTGTTGCTGCTGGTCTGCGGACCACATTTTGACAGCCCCTGCTCTATGGAATGGAAACTGTGAAATTACCACCACGGACAGGGGTGTGTGCACACCCTCTGCAGCCTTAAAACTGTCCCTTAAAACGAGCACTGAGCAAACTCCCCTCCCCTTCTTGGGTCAGTTTCCCACCAGTGAAAACCAGTGAGCAAAGCAGACCCAAGACTGTCCTTTATCAAAGAGAAAAACGTAAGACTTGGGGTCAGACAGACCTGAATCTGCCTCTAGGCTCTACTACTTACCAGCTGTGTGACTTTATTGACTTCCTTACCTTCTCTGAGCTTGTCGTCTCATCTGAAGATTGGAATGATAGTCCCTACTTCATGGAGTTGTTGTTATGGAAATAAAATTATATGACCTGTAGAAAATACTAATACTGTTGCTGGTATATAATAGATAATAAATGGTCATTATTAATAATCATGTTAGGTTGGATCACATGAAATTGCTGATATTTGACCATATTTTACCTATAAAATTGAGTTTCATATGGATAGCCTAATTGTAATAATGACAGCAATAATAAAAATAATAGCATCCACTGCAGGCAACCTGAGGACATCAGTCAGTTAAATTGCACCATCATTTTAACTACTGTGTTTATCAATCAGGTGCCCAATTCACACTCCACCCGCGAACACACATACACACACAAACTGATTTAGCGGGCTTAGGCATAGTGTTTTTGTTTGTTTTTTTAAGAGATCCTCCAAATGGTACCAGTGAGTGTGAACCACAGAAATCCATGTTTTGTACGGGTCCACTGGCATTTCCCGGACAGCCAAACTGCTTTCCGTTTGGCAGCTTCTAATTTGCTAAGAGTGGGAAACCAGATAACTTAGCTTTTCTGGTTCACAGTTTATAGTGTGTGTCTGTTTTTTATTAAAATGACTAATAACATAGTAGATGCTCAACAAATGTTGAACTGAAAACGTGTTAAATAGGGCAATGAGAGCAAAACACATTATCATCTCGATAGATCCTGAAGGACTTTTGATATAATGTAATGTCCAGGGCTTCCCTGGTGGCGCAGTGGTTGAGAATCCATCCGCCTGCCGATGCGAGGGACGCGGGTTCGGGCCCCGGTCCGGGAGGATCCCACGTGCCGCGGAGCGGCCGGGCCCGTGAGCCGTGGCCGCTGAGCCTGCGCGTCCGGAGCCCGTGCTCCGCGACGGGAGAGGCCGCGACAGTGAGAGGCCCGCGTACCGCAAAACAAACAAACAAAATGTAACGTCCATAACACTTTAATGTTTTTCCAAAATAAACTCTTAGTCAACCAAGAATGTAAGCTAGTAGCAGATATGATGAATGGATGGGTGTGTGTATGTGTGTGTATAGGTACATGGGTGTGCCTATATGTATACATATACATATATCTATAATTTGTTTTTTCAAACCAACAGCCAGTATCATGATTAACTTTAAAATGGAAGACGCTGCCATTAAAAGGAACAAAACAGGGCTTCCCTGGTGGCGCAGTGGTTGCGCGTCCGCCTGCCGATGCAGGGGAACCGGGTTCGCGCCCCGGTGTGGGAGGATCCCGCATGCCGCGGAGCGGCTGGGCCCGTGGGCCATGGCCGCTGGGCCTGCGCGTCCGGAGCCTGTGCTTCACAACGGGAGAGGCCGCGGCAGAGGAAGGCCCAGTGAGAGGCCCGCGTACCGCAAAACAAACAAACAAAATGTAACGTCCATAACACTTTAATGTTTTTCCAAAATAAACTCTTAGTCAACCAAGAATGTAAGCTAGTAGCAGATATGATGAATGGATGGGTGTGTGTATGTGTGTGTATAGGTACATGGGTGTGCCTATATGTATACATATACATATATCTATAATTTGTTTTTTCAAACCAACAGCCAGTATCCTGATTAACTTTAAAATGGAAGACGCTGCCATTAAAAGGAACAAAACAAAGATACCTACTCATTATGACTGTTTAACATTGTTCTAGAAGTACCAACTGACAGAAAATAACATGAAACAGCAGGAATAAAGGCTGGAAACTGCAGACAAAAATTAGCATCACTGTCTACTTGGAAAACCCATGAGGAAATATTAGAACTAATAAGAGGCTTCAGTGAGGTTGGTGGTTATAAACTTAGTTTACAGAAATCAACCATGTGTCTATAACCACTTAGAAAAGACATGCTTTATAACAGTCATAAAAATATAATGCCTGAAAGGAACTTATCAAAAAATGACGACAATCTGTATGCTAAGAACCATAAACCTCTACTCAGGAATACAAAAGGATAGCTGGATGACTGTAGAAGACATACCATGTTTCATGATGGAAAGACCTAATAGTTAAAGATATTAATACTGACAAATCATGCTATGAATTTAACATAATCCAAGTCAAACTTCCAATACTTCTTTTCAAACCTGACTGAAGTCTATTCGAAGACTGTGGTGTGTGAAAAGAACCAGGAAAAAAATCTGGAAAAAGAAAAATACTAATGAGCGAGCATTTACTAAAACGTATTAAAATTCTGATCATCAAAACTGACTCCAAAAGAGACAGATTAATTAAATAGACTGGGAAATTCAGAAGCAGACCCAAACATATAAAACAAAATTTATACATAATAAGGTTAGAATTTCAGACCAAGCAGGAAAGCCAAGACTATTCAATAAAGGATCTAGGGGTAACCATTTGGGAAAAAAAAAGACAATTTACACCAACCTAAATTCCACATGGATTAAGCAATTTAATGTAAAAGTATTAACAAAAAGATACGTAACTATTTTTATAAAACTTGATGAGAAACTCCTTTGAAAGAATGGCACCAAAATAAAATTTTATGACATTAAAATTTAAAACTTATTCTAAATGGCAAAAAGAGTTATAAGGAAAAAAACAGAAGATATATTTTCAATTTTTGTGCTATGCAGGGGCTAGTATCCTTACTGTTTAAAGATATATTAAATTTCACCAGAAATATGTGTACAAAAAGTCCAATAGAAATTTGGATAAAGGACATAAACAAGATATTCACAAGTGAAGAAACAGTCAATAACCACATACAAATGTTCAATATCACCAGTAGTCAAAGAAATAAGCTAAAACACAACGGTCTACCTTTTCTACTTATTGTATTATTATCAATTTTAAAAAAGAATAGCCAGAGTTGTCAAAAATGTAAGACAACATATAGGCATTCTCAAACATTGTAGGTAGGAACATGAATTAAGGTCTTTGGGAGGGCAATTTGGAAGTATGTATCCTAAACCTTAGACCCAGTAAATACATTCCTGGAAGTGTAGTGGAGGAAATAATTAAACCCGTGTACAAGGACTGTACAAGGACGATCTTTGCAGCATTACTTATAGTAGCCAAAGATTGAAATATTAGTCACTAAAGATTATTGCAGAAGTCCATATGTATTGACATGCACACACAGCCATGGTAGGGCAGGGGTTCTCAAACTTGAGTGTGCATCAGGGTGAGCCGGAGGGTTTGTTAAAAAAAGATTGATGGCCCTGCCCCAGAATTTCTCATTCTGCAAACCTGGGATGGGGTTCTAGAATTTGCTCTCTAAGTGCCCAGGTGACTTTGATGCTGATGAGCCAGGCATCACACTTTGAGGGCCCCCGTGACAGCACGTTGTTTAGTGAGAAAAGCAAATTACAACAGAGTGGAGGTAGCATGATCCAGTGTCTCTATGTACCTTATATATGCACAGAAAAAAATCCTCAAGGATAAACCTGAAAATGTTAACAATGGTTCTTTCTAAGTGTCAAGATTATGGCTGCTTTTAATTTTTTATGATCAACATAAATTATTTATATAAATTGAATTAATCAGCCATTTCTCCCTCTAATGAGCGACTTCTATGAAATCCACATGTGCTTGAGTTCTCCTGACCTCTCTCTGCCTTGAGACACTTGGAAGACAACACTTCGAGGGTTTTTTTACTAGTAATAACTACTTTATTAAGATATAATTCACATCCCACACAATTCATCCATTTAAAGTATACACTTCAGTGGCTTTTAGTACAGTCACAGAGCTGTGCAACCATCACCACAATCAACAGAATATTTTCATCATCCCCCAAAGAAACTCATAACCCCCAGCAAATACTCCCCATTTCCAATCCCCTCCCTCCAGCCCCTGGCAACCACTAATACACTTCCTGTTGCTATGGATTTTCCTATTCTGGACATTTCATATAAATGGAATCATACACTACATGGTCCCTCGTGACTGGCTTCTTTCACGTACATGTTGTATTTATACAAAATTCCTGCCCTTGTAGGGTTATCCCACAATCCACTTTATCTTGCATGCCGGACTCAGCAAAGCACAAGGTTTCAAGATTTATAGACACGGGGCGAAGTGTGTGAAGTTTTATACACCCTGTGCATCACCCCTCCCCTCACCCCAGGTAATTTTAACTTGCAGTTGGGTTCTCACCTCTGTTTTGGACTTGATTTTGAGACACAGGTCAACTCCTGATAGACATGATGAAGAGGCAGCAGGAGGGCAGGTCCAGGGTCTGCGACCCCCAGGCAAGCTGCTTACTTGCTCAGGGTTCCATTCGTCTCCTGGAACCAGACCACACTAGCACCATGGAGTTGCTGGAGCACTCAGTGAATTAATGCACGTCCGCTGCTCAGAGCCACGCCTGCTACTGCATAAGTGTTCAGCATGTGTTAGACATTAGCATGATTAAACAGTTAATTGGCTTTCAATACCTGGCAAAATTTCTTTGTCATGAAGTTCTGATACGGTCACAGAAGCAGATATCTGGAATGGATTTAGCAAAATCGTCTCTTATGAAAATAATCCTGCCTCCTTCTCCTTAAAGGAGGAGTGGGTTGAGGAGAAGACTTTGGCTGATTCCAACCCAAGCAGTTGCCCCATGCTAAGAAATTAACACCTGGAGAGGGCTTTAGAAAGCAATTAGATCAGATACAAGGACAGACCGTGATCATAATCACAATGCCAATAAAAATGAATGTCAGAATCAACGCTGTTACATTTGTGTTTCTCCCAAAGACATGTCTGTAGTCGTTATTCAATTCTCAAGATGCTCTTGGGGGCCCAGTAATGTCTGTGGGCTCCTGACTTGGCACGATCAGCTCAGAGACCTGGGGAAATGCAGCGATAACTGTATGAGACAAGAAGAAGTACGTGGCCAAACATCCCAGAGCAGTGATTAAGCCTTACCAGGTCAGCTTTGCTAACTAGTGCTGCCACGTGGGTCACAGCAAGGTCAGATGCTCAGAATTTTTCCTATATTTTTTAAGGCCGTTTACACATTTATTTGTTTGTTTCTTTTCTAACTCAAAAAACTCACTGCCGTTAACTTTTAAAATTCAGCCCGATCAATAAATAGCTTTTGTGAGCAATGTGTTAGAAGGCTGGCAGAATTTGACTTTTCTGGGCAAGACTATTCTTTTTGGTGAAAACATTCTAGAATGTCTAAAATAGCTTGGACTCCCTTCCAAATGGAAGGATAAGGCAGCTTCATTTTCCGAATCCATATGGTGTCGCCAAGGAAGGGTGCATGGGTGCACCCACCAGCAGCCAGAACGTGTTCTCTGGAGCTGAGTCTGTGTTGTGGCGCCCCTCTGGATCCAGGTTCTCCAGAACCCAGCACCCTCCATCGTCTCCATCGGACCTCCCAGCTCTGGGGCAGGTTCAGTCTCCGTGTTGTACCAGCCACAGGTGGGAAAGAGAAGTTTCCAGATACTCTTTGCCTCTCCTCTTCCTTCTCTCCCCCCTTTCCCCTCTTATCTTCTTCTTTTTAATCACCGACAGCACCTACTCTTGCTGTTGAGCAGGTGGTCAGAAGTATGCACCCTTACAACACCGACTTGATCTACTTTTTCTTTTTCTTAATCCCCAGAAACTAATAGTTTTAATTACTTTCAATCACTGGTACCTCACAAGTGAAACCCAACAAGTGTTCTGTGAACTAATAAAAACATAAAGTCCCAGCACAACATTTAATAAGGCATCAGCACTGGGGCCATTCAGTGCAGAGGCAAAGAGTTCTCTCACGCCTCAAGATATCTGAAGATGTTACTGTAATACTATTTAGTAAAGTAAATGTTGACCCTTGCTTCCCATACAAAAAGAGCTAACATGATGTTCAGCATTTTTTATATTTTCCAATATGATCTGAAAGATAGAAAGTGAGTGATTATTCCCATCATTTAAAAAAAAAAGTTAAAATGATCAGTTTTTACAATTGAAGGACCAAGATACAGTTGTCTGAAAAACGTATACACATTAAATGGTCCGTTTTTCAGTGACAATCAGATAACTAGAGTATTACTGCACTTATTTTAACTAATAAAATGCAAATGTGTCATTTCCCTGGAGTCATTACAGGTTCTTGTTGTTAGTGCCTTTCAGAAAATTAAAAAATTTATGAAACTCGGTAATACATAATTAATATTTTAAGACATTTTCCCATTCCACTAAGCTTCTCCTTTGTCAAGTGTGAAACTGACTTAGCCAGTTCCAAAAAAGATGGCGGTGTATCTTTTCACTCTTGGTGTTGGAAAAATGTTTCTAGGGGCCTTGAGAACAGATATAATTATATTTATTTATTCAAAACAAGTAAAGCTGAGACAGCTAGGCTGTACAAATAATTGCCACCAAGGGTTAGAGAAGATTGCTTGGCGATATCCACTGTTTGTAAATCTAAGGATAGAAAATAAACGAAAGTTTTTAAATATTTTTGACAGAAGGACTTTGGAAAGCACTGACCACAAAGCATTGCCACGAGAGTTAAATTATTTTATTTTTATTTCTTCAACAAACACTTACATAGTGCTTACCACGTGTCAGTCATTAAGACTACATATTAAATATTAACTAATTTAACCCTCCTAACAACACTTTGATGTGCTATTATCCTCTTTTTTTTTTTTTTTTTTTCTTTGCGGTACGCGGGCCTCTCCCTTTGCGGAGCACAGGCTCCGGACGCACAGGCTCAGCGGCCATGGCTCACGGGCCCAGCTGCTCCACGGCATGTGGGATCTTCCCGGACCGGGGCACGAACCCGTGTCCCCTGCATCGGCAGGCAGACTCTCAACCACTGCGCCACCAGGGAAGCCCTATTATCCTCATTTTATAAATGACGAAACGCAGGCACAGAAAAGGTTCTACACTCACTGCCCCATACACGTGAGATAAACACAATGTGTGACTCATGTCTGGAATTTTAAAATGTGCATTTCCCTCTAGGTATCACTGACTATTCAAATGGAAAAGTGGATGAGGGACTTCCCTGGTGGTCTGGTGGGTACGACTCCACACTCCCAATGCAGGAGGCCCGGGTTCAATCCTGCATGCATGCCGCAACTAAAAAAAGATCCCTCATGCCACAACTAAAGATCCTGCGTGCTGCAACTAAGACCCAGAGCAGCCTAAATAAATAAATATTGTTTAAAAAAAGAAAAGTGGATGAATGCAACTTTTGTAGGCTGAGGGGGAATATAGGATATTTCTGATTTACAATGACTTTAGAACCCAGATAGAATCACACAGTTCAGCCTTTCTGCGATTTCTTATTCAAAGGAAATTGAGACATTTCAAAAGATTAGTAGAGTAAACAGATCACTAATTTTATGATATCCTTATTGGGTAAAAGACATCGGTTCTCAAATCTCAGTGACTCTCCAAATATACTTAATTGGTGAAATCTAGAAAAAATATTTACTATTGAAAATCTTTGACCCTGTTGCATTGTTTTTGTCAATCTATTGAAGGTATTTTAAGAGTAACAGCTGCTATAAATGGACATGTTTGCCCAAATAGGGTCCTATAGTAGGTGGCTCAGTGATAATTAACCATCTGCCTCCAAAACTGCTGTCCATGCAGAATTTCTGCTCACAGCCCCGACTGCAGAAAAATGTAGTCACCAGCACTTGAAATTAATTTACCAACCAATATATGAGTATATTTAAGTATACAAATATACTGTGTACCTGCTACATGGAAGAATTTTTAGCCCAGGGCACAGAAGAAAGGTACAAAGACACAAGGACCTTCAAGAGGCTTGCAGTCTGAGACAGAAGCAAAGACAAAAACATATTCAAAGATAACTAATGGCATGAGTAGGGAAGTAAAATAGCAGGGGCAGAAAATTGTCAGTGACGGGGCTTCCCTGGTGGCGCAGTGGTTGAGAGTCCGCCTGCCGATGCAGGGGACACGGGTTCGTGCCCCGGTCCGGGAGGATCCCACATGCCGCGGAGCGGCTGGGCCGGTGAGCCATGGCCGCCGAGCCTGCGCGTCCGGAGCCTGTGCTCCACAAAGGGAGAGGTCACAATAGTGAGAGGCCCGCGCACGGCAAAAAAAAAAAAAAAAAGTCAGTGACGGAATGGAGAGCAGGGGCAAGACCACAGTGGACAGCAGTGGACAGGGTTGGACGGGGCGGGGCAGGACTGCGCAGGAGAACCGGGACCGTGGCTGGCTCCCAGGACTTCTGCAAGATCACACAGGAGGGGTAAGATTCAACTCAGCAAGGAAGAGAGAGGGCAGACAGGGCTGTTCTGTGCATTATCGCTCCAGTGCACCTTGCATGAGCCCCTTGGTGTGATTTATGTTTCTTCTATTTAAGCAGAATAATCCAGATGTAATTTTTCTGCCTATAGTGCTCTGCTCTTTTGCTGTGTTTTGTGGCTTCGTTTCTCTTTGTGTGCTCCATCCATCTCCTAAGTAGCTGTGTTTACTTTGCTCTCTCACTCCCTTTATGTCTCATGAATAACAAAATTATAGAGACAGATCGAACATGTCTGAAACGCTTCACGTCGTGGTGAACCTGTCCAGTGGACTGTCTCATGGGCATTATCCCTTTATCTTTTCTCCTTTCTCCTTTTTCTCCCCGTGCCTCAAAACATGAATGGTTAATGGGCAGTTGCAAAGGAGATTTTCCTCTCCAAAGAAATGCCACAAGAAAGAGCTCAAAAGAAAGTGTTAATATACATTTCATTGTACACTCTAGGTCTTACGGTGTTTAAGGAAAGATCTGGGTTTTCTTTAGTATTCTGAGTGATAATGGGCATTTCAGAAATACAGCAGCTGGTGGGGGTAAACTGTCCCATTCTGGGTTGGGGGAGTGCACTGTGTGGTTGGGGGCTTGTCAACATGACACAATGGGGAGTGAGAGGAAGCTGAGGCCAGTACATAAGTGAAGTGACCCACCTGTAGGGCTGTTTCTCAGAGGCCCAGAAGTGCAATATATGGATATATGGTGCCAGAGGGGCCTGCTCGCAATCAGGGGGTCCATCAAGCAATGGACGTGACAATAAGAGGCTCTAGGTAGTGGGCTTTCTCATAGGCAGGTCACACCAACATGGCTCAAGAAGATCAGTCCGTATGATGCTCCATGACTGTGGGTGTGGCAGATGAGACTCAGGCACCTGGGGGAGAGATGCTGGTAAGAGAAAGGTATGGCATCAGTGCCTCCAGCAGTGGACCCGGGTTAAAGGCAAAGCTACAAGCCCACTGGGAATCTGTTCAGTGTGTTTGCAAGATGTTTCCACGTTATTGCTCGTAGCAACGGTCTGTTCATTTTCACTGCCGTGTAGTATTCCATTGCACACCTAGCACAATTTCTTGTTGTCAGTGGACAGTTGGGTTGTTTCCAGCTTTTGGCTCTTATGAATCAAGTTTCTGTGAACATTCTTGTGGACACAGGCACTCACTTCTGTCATCATGTACCCAGGTATGGGCTGAGTCACAGTGTAGATGTCCTTTAGATTTAGTTCCTTGAATGCTTTTTTTTTAAGACAGCATTTTAGAGGGGTTTTAGGTTTATAATAAAACTGAAAGTAAGGTGCAGAGATTTCTCATACACCCCTTCCTGCACACATGCCTAGCCTCCCCCCCCGCCATTATCAATACCACTCACCAGAATGGTATGTTTTTTACCAAGGATGAACCAATGTTGATACATCATAATCACCCAAAGTCCATAAACTTTACTTTAGGGTTCACTCTTGGTATTGTACACTCCATAGGTTTAGTCAAATGTATGATGACATGGATACACTATTATATCATACAGAGTATTTTTACTGCCCTAAAATTCCTCTCTGATCTGCCTATTTATCCCTCCCCCATCCCATCCCTGAAAACCACTGATCTTTTTATTGTCTCCGTAGTTTGGCCTTTTCCAGAATGTCATATAATTGGAGTCATACAGTATGTAGTCTTCTCAGATGGGCTACTTTCACCTAGTGATATGCATTTAAGTTTTTTCCATGTCTTTTCATGGCTTGATAGCACATATCTTTGCAGTGTTGAATAATATTCCAATGTCTGGATGTCCTTGAGAATTTTTAAGAATAATTTCCCTGCCAAACAGTTTAGAAAAGAGATGAGAAACTAATAATGCTAAGCCGAAAAGAAAGTTCTGAAGGCAGCACAACCTTAGATACTGGCTTAGAGACCAGTCACCTGTCATCACTACTACATCATGTCGTGTGGGACAGTAAGCATTTCTTGAAGGTGACTCCTGTGCTCCGAGCAACTCCGATCACAAAGGGGAAAATGGGGGGAGTGGAAGGAGGGGGCGGACTAAACAAACAAAATGCAACAACATCGCATGGAGTTTAGACTTTGCATTTCTGCTGTATGACTAGCCCCTGGTCACAGTCAAGCCTTTTCACATTTCCAAGCCTGTTAGGAAAATTAAAATGAGGAATTGACTCCAGACCATTCTACATGATGCTGCTCTTAAGGGAAGAAAATACAATGTCGTGAAGACAATAAAATACAGCAACCTTCCTAAATTAGCCCATGGCTCTCGCCATGGCAGGAGATGGAGAAGGACCAGGATAAAACTCAAATGTGTCACTTCCATGGCTTGTGCCTGCTCTGACTAAGAAATATGGGAGAGAAAATGAAGACCTTCCTTTATCAAGAACTTTTGAATGATCTGTGGATTTCTGTCCTCTGGCCCTGTTAATGACAGATAAACTGGAGATGGTGATGCTATATGAATATGAAAAATGACCCAACATCTTGGGCTGACACCAAACATTAAAAAGCTTCATTAAAACCCTTGGAAGGAAGTGTCTGAGGATGGGAAGAGCAGAGAATACTGAGAAAAGTCAGTTCTAAACCCCAGTCCTGTCTAGTTACCCCCAGACGTCCCAACGTGGGTGTCCTGCCCCAGTCAACCCTTCCCTGGATACCAGTCTCGCCACAGGGAACACACTTGTGTGATGCCTTGAGGCCCCATCAGGAATTCAGGATAGGGACAGGGCCTTTAGCGAACCTGAAGGGAAGATCTTCAAAGGGGCTTTTCAAATTATCTCAGACTTCCAACTGCTCCTGTGTCTAATTTCCTGTAAATGAATTATGGCTACAAGAATTAACCTTTCCTCGGGGAGAAAAACAAATTACAAGAGACTTCATATAGGATTTTTGCTAAGGTGAAAAGAGAAGAAAAGACAAAGCAAAGAAGGAGGAAAGAAATGATGTCGGTGGGACCGGTGTTACCTGAGACAGGCTTCCATGTGACTCACCAATAGGCGCCTCTCCTCTCAGTGGACATGGCCCCGGGCCAGGGCCCACATTTGGGCAAGTGCAGTGGGGTCTGGATTTTAGCCACACACCCCTCCTTTACTGCACGTCTTGTAAAGTGCACAATCTATACAGCAGCCCTGAATGTTCGCTTTCCTTCCCTCCTTTCTCATTTTGTAAAACCAAGTATTTTTAAAATTACCTGAAAAAAACAAAACAAAGTATGAAAATGAGACAGCATTTGTTTTGATCAACTCTTCAGGGGGACGGAGTAAAAGAAAAGAAATAACCATTCAAAGGGCATCCTTCCTGGCGCCAGCCATGAAAGATTAAACAGGCTTCTCCAGATAGGGCAGTTGGTTGATTCTTTATTAATTCATGACTTAAAGTGGATCAGGGATGTGATTTAGCCAGGGGAACACAGGGCAAAGGGAGGGTCTGGGTCTGGACGAAGCTAATAGAGAAAACTCAGCTCACCCTGCAAATGCCACACACAGTTTTGTTCTTCAAAGGAAGTGAATGTCAGAAAACTCCGGCAGGGACATGCAGCCATGCCTCCATTTTTTTTCAATCAAACAGATTCGGATCATGTGATGACACTGCAGTTAGTTGTCTTTCAGAAAAGGTTTATGCCATTTGGACATCATCCAGTAATTCCAGGTGGCCCGAACAAACTGACCCACTTAAAGGAATTATTGTGGATGCATTTTATATGGGTTGTCCCGTGCCATAAAACTTTATCTATAGAAAAATGAGGGATGGGGGACAAAAAGTTAAAAGGAGGCTCAAACTATTTCCCTGGAAAACGAGAAGCATGGCTATAAAGTAATAAGGCAGACTTTTGCACACAGTGTCTTAAATCATATTGTTAGTGGCATCTTACAGTATCATTTCCTTCAGAAGAAGATGGTGGACATTGCTTGTGGGAAACCTAAAAGGAACATATTCTTTGTAACCAGATTGTTTCCAAGATGGCTCACTGCCACTGTTCTTGGCAGGAGCCCTCGGTTCTTCACCATGAGGACCCCACCACAGGACTGCTTGAGTGTCTTCATGACACGTGAGTGATCAAAGGGAGAGGATGGGGAAGCCGCAGTGTCTTCAATGACCAAGTTGTAAAAGTCACACTCTTATCATTTCAGCAATATCCTACTGGTTACAGAAGTCATCCCTAGTGGTGTGGGAGACACCACACAGGATGTGAATACCTGGAGGTAGCACCATTGGAGGCCACCTTGGGGGATGCTGGCCGCCATACCCTCCTCTCGCCAGATCCAATGAATGATCCAATAACATACAGCATCCTTCTCTCACCTCGCATGATCCTGCACCGTCCTGGGTCTCCTTCTTTCTCTAGACTCTTCCCTCTCCTGCTTCCAAGGCTCCTCCTCTTCAGTCCATGGCTTCCATAATGATATTTGCCAAGGTGGGGCTTTCTCATGAAGGTATACATACATGCCCATATGCAGGGATGACTCCCTAACCTCTATATTTATCCTAGATTTCTCTCAGAAGCTCCAGGCCTATGTTAATATCTCCTTGCTGGACTAGAAGGGCTGGTGCGATGCATCTCACCCAGCCAGTGGGGGGAGAAGGGCCAAGCTCAGAACCTTTGTCATCTCCAGGTGACAGTAGCTTTGGCTGTAAGAAAAAGGATAGTGAACAAAGATCATAGCTGTGCCCTATGTCTTGGGTGCCATAGGCCTCATTTTCCTGGTAACAGTCCAAATTTATGCCCCTGTCCCAGTGTAATTATTAATATAACTCCATTCTCTCTAAAGTGCCCTATTTCAGATGATAAAGTATATGGTGACTCTATAGTCCTTTTACAAGTCTGGACTGTTGATCATTGTTTTATACCAGGTAAATATTAAAAAGCTATCTACAGACTGATCTAGACTGAAGGAGGGTGTCAACTGGGCCCATGAAACTGACCATTAAAACAATTAGATGGGGCTTCCCTGGTGGCGCAGTGGTTGAGAGTCCGCCTGCCAATGCAGGGGATACGGGTTCGTGCCCCGGTCCGGGAAGATCCCACATGCCGCGGAGCGGCTGGGCCCGTGAGCCATGGCCGCTGAGCCTGCGCGTCCAGAGCCTGTGCTCCGCAACGGGAGAGGCCACAACAGTGAGAGGCCTGCGTACCACAAAAAAAAAAAAAAAAAAAAAAAAAACAAACAAAAAAACAATTAGATGATGTACCACGGAATGTTATTCTCCAAATATTTCCCTGGTATTTAACATTGTCTGGCATTTCAACGACCTTTTATAAGGCATGATACAAGTTGAAGGACTCATTTATTCCATGATCATCATATTGTTTCCAAGAGAAAATGAGAGACGCAAAGCAGATGTCCTGGGCTGAGTTGCATATTGCATTTCAGAACCTGTTGGCCGGATGCTAATTTCCGCCATTTGCATCGGGGCCCCCTCGCCCTATCATTCCTATCACAGTATCCATGTCAGCTCAGTTCTCAGAGCAGCTATAACTGAAACATCAAGCCTCCACCGATTACAGTGGTGTAATGAAGTGCAATGGGCCAGTAATTATTCTCCATTACCCCGATCGAGTAACATACAGCCTGTAGTTATCACAGTGAGATCCCAGTGCTTGGTCAGAAAGCAAAAAAACGGCCATGAACGTTATTTAAAGGGTGTCATCAAACATGAGTTTGCAAGGCTAGAAATGTAAGAGGACCCAGTCCCGAGATGTTATCTTGGACTCCTAAATGCCTCACAGTTGGGGCATACAGTCCTCCTCCCATAAACTCGTTGTGAGTGACTCAGTGAAAAGTTATATTCAGAAGCCACCTGTAAATCGAGAATGATATTTTGGTAGAGAAAGAAGTCTGGGGAAAGGATGGAAAAGGGGGAGGAAAACCTATTAATGACATTTCAAGCAACTCTACATTCAAAGCATTCTGGTTCACTTGCCTTAGGAAAGAACATTAGTGCCCTAATGGGTACCCCCAAAACGGAGGATGCTGGTGGGATGGGCCCTGAAAATCCCCCTGAATGTGGCTTCCATATAGAGCAAAGCCTGGGTTAAACTTTGCTTTGAAAGGGGTGTGATTGGCTGCAAAGTTGAAAGCAAGCTCTAGTAGTTTACTAAGCCCTCACTCAGGAGTGCTGGCGGGTTGACTGTTTAACAACTGGCAGCTCATTATTTAAAGACAGTGCACAGTCCAGGTGCCCCTAAAGCATGGGATTGCTTCTAGAGAGTGCTACAGCTTGGGTTTGCAAACTGTTGAAAAATGTGGACCCATAAAGTTGTTATTTCAAAGAAAGGTAGGGGTACCCTACCTCAAGTGCTTCTGCCACGGACACAGCCCTCGAGCAACACACGCAAATGCCACACGTGCACATGTGGGTGCACATGTGTGTGCATACACACACACACACACACACACACACACACACACACCCACACACACCCTCACGAGAGTAGAAGAATCAAAACTCAGGTGTTACATCATACAGAGTCAGCTTTGGGATGCATGGAGGGCATTGTCCCCTGGCTAAGAGCTGCCTCTCACCCCCCCGACCGCCCCCTCCTCCCCCTCTTGTCACTCCCCCGACCCTTGTCCCTGGTCCTTGCCATCTTCCTTCTCCACTTCTCCCCACTGCTCCAAAGGGTCATGCTTGTGTAGGAAAGAGGTAGAATAGACAACAGCTGACAGCATGGGCTCTGGACAGGTCTATTCTAGGACTTTTACAGGTTTTAGATCCCACACCATATCCAATATTTTTCATTGTACCTACACGCTATACTCCCTACAAAAATTGGGGGAATAATTTTTCTAATGTTACTGGTGAAATTTTTTGGCTAAAAGCAACTCATTTGATTTAGAATTGGCAATCATTTTGCAACAATCACCACAGGCAATCAGGAATTCTTGCAGAATGAGAAACTTTAATGGTTGTGAATCCTAAACTTTACAATAATGTTAATGTAATATTATATTGTATGGACATGTCATCCTACATTTATCAAGTGTGTGTTTGAAGTTGGACTGAATGCACCGTTTTGTTTTATTAGGTTTCCAATATTCTACAAGTCATTGAAGAGCTTACAGGCTCACGTGCTTTGCCCATTGTACTTCAGATTGATTTAAACAACCCTAGTTCAACAGCCAGTCAGCCTGGTTTCAAATCCCTCCATCTGGTTGAGCAAGTTATTTGACCTCTTGGAGCCGCAGTTTCCTCATCTGTGAATTAAGAATAACAGCTGAGACCACCCTGTTAGAAGCATGGAAAGTATTTAGCACAGAGTTAGGTCAAATAACATTAGCTATTAGTCATTTATTTCTAAACTTTTTTTTCATAATAAGCTTTATAATAACAATAAAGGATATTTAAAGAAAAAAAACTTATACTCTTATAATCAAACATTTTCCATGCTCCATTCCATGCATATATAATTTTACAAAGTGGTAATTTTTCATATATAAATTTTTGTATTCTGGGTTTTTTCTTACAGCTTTGGATCAAAAATACTTTTCTACATTGTTTTAGTTTTCATATAATCATTCTTAAAAGTTGTATAACACTCAGTGATGTTAATTTGCCATAATTTGTTTAACTGTTCCCATATTGCTAATCATTTGGATTATTTTCATAGACATAATTTATGACTATGTCATTTATATCTTTTAATCCATTTATATTCCTAGCTCTCTTTGCTTTTGGAATGAGGCATTCCATGAGGTTACTTTCTACTCTGTGAAGTAACATTTCCTTTAATTTGTCTAAAATGCAACTGGATCCAGTTTCAAAGGGTCCCTTTCCCTCTAGCTCTCCTCTTCTCTCTGGACCTCAGATAAAGGCTGTGAGCAAAAGAAGGAGAATAAAGAAAACCTCTTTGCCTCTAGCAGTCTTTGGGAGTAGAATTTCCTCTGCCTTTTACATGTGCAGGGCATGACCTGACCACAGACCCACATTGCTGGGTGCAGCCCCATTTGACTTGCTGTACAAGGGACTCAGTCATTGCCTGACCCAATCATGCCCACCATGTAACCTCACCCCTGGACAAGGCTGATCCACCCAGAGAGGTGGCCCACCCAACCTGAGGCTGGAATGTAGAAGGTAGCCAGGTGCAAAGGAATAAGCCAGATTGATTATTTCTTTCTTTCTAAAACTTGAACAGGAACACCAAGAAAATGAGCCAAATGCAATAAGAGTTTAGGCTGGAAATGGTATGGTGGACCAGCTCCAGGGTGGCCCCAGGATGCTGCCTCCTGGTGTTTATGCCTTTGTGTAGCCCCCTCCCCTTCAGCATGGCAGGATCTGTGACTTGCTTCTAATCAATAGAATACAGTAAAGGTGACAGGATGTGTGTGATTATGTGTATCTGGGTACATGATTACATTGCATGAGATTGTACTACCCATCTGGAGAGGAGACTTCTCTCTTACCGTCTCTGAAGAAGCAGGCAGCCCTTCAGGAAGGCCCAGATGGCAAGGAGCTGAGGACAACCTCTAGCCAACAGCCAGGAAGAAACTGAATTTCTCAGTCCAACAGCCTGCAAGGAGCTAAATTCTTCCAACAAGCATATGAGTTCGGAAGCTGGCCCTTCCCCAGTCAAGCCTCAGATGAGGCTGCAGCTTTGTGAGGCACTAAAGCAGGACACGGCTAAACCTTACCTGCAGACTTCCGTGCCATGAAAATCACTGAGATGATCAATATGTGTTATTTTAAGCCACTCAGTTTTTGGTGATATTGTTATGCAACAATAGAAAATTAATACTGCTGATATAGAGAGCAGATGGTCCATGTAAGTCAGAATCGTCAAGGTGCAGAACCTAGGAGAGAGCAGAAACTTGAGTTGGAAAAAAGAATCACAGAGGATAAAGACACCAGTTGGCAGAGAGAAAAGAGAGAAACTTGTGAGAAGCTGAGTTCCATTAAGGGTGAAGTACTCAAGCCAGCATCTTAGAGATTCCTCTGAGGTTCCCACCTTGCAGAGCTGTGCTGTCCGATACAGTAACCACTAGCCACAGTGGTGATTAAATTTAAAGTTAATTAAAATTAAAGTTAAAAACTCAATTCTTCAGATATACTAGCCACATTCTTAGTACTCAGTAACCATGGGATGGCTACCAAATTAGTGTAGAAAAGAATATTCTCCATCATTCCAGAAAGTTCTATTTGCTAGTATTGCTTTAGGGGTTCCTGGGGCTGCGTAAGTCAGTTCTGGTTTCTCAGAGGCTCTGCCCTGCCAGCATTATTGCCTTCCCATGCCTAACTCTCCATCTTTTTCTGGTTGGCTGATCACATGGACTTGGAGATAATATGCAATATTTTGATACCTATTCTTCTACCCAAATGACCTACCATACAATACTTCAATGAGAGCAATCACCATTCTATCACATCCAACACACCAGCACTCGTGAGCCTTCCTTTCTTGTCACCCAAGCCACTTCTTCCCACTCGCCCTCTATCCCTTGGAGTAAGTCAGGAGACATTCTAGATGTCAGCCGATCTTTTTTCCTTTCTAACCTCTTGGGAATGAACTTGGGGTGAAACTGTTGCACTGACAGGCAGCATTTCTTCCCTCACATGGGTCCCATAGCTCTGGCTGAGTTACTGGGTTTGCTTTCCCTGTTGACCTTTGCCCTACCAAGCATGGTTAGCTCATTAACCATTTTGCTATTACTGTACCTTTAAATCAGTCACCAGAAAACTTATTCCCTTGCCACTGTAGGTGTCTGGTGTAAAACTTTATCTCTCCCTCAGCTCAGGTAACAGGATATTAAAATATTTGTATCAAGCATGCTGAAAAGTTCACCTGTCAAAAATAGTAATTTTGTGTCAAGTTCAAAATGAAATAGTCCCAGAAGGACAATTTTGAAGAATCTGCTTTTGTCAGACCTGGGGAGCGGGGAGAGGAATAGCAATGAATAAGAGCAATGGAGTGAAAGGGGGGAGGGGAAGTGAACAGGGAAAGGTCTGCATTTGATGGGGCTGGATTTTCACATCGAGCTCATATGTAATTCACACGTAGTAACTCATAGAAAGCAAACTAGCAGGTGATGGATCAAGTGGTACATAAGCCAAGGGGATTTACTGTCTAATTGCCCACCACTAAAGGTTCCATTTCCAACTTAGCTCCAGTCAGAAAGAGAAATTAGATGTAAAAAATGAGAAGTAAGGGGTGATGAAGGGGAGGGAGAAGCAGAGGAGAAGACTGAATAAGGAGCGATGGGAAATTAAACTTATATTCAGCCCAGGGTTGCATGTGGGCTCACTTGTTTGTGTTATCTCCAGATGGTGAGGGGTGAGGTCCTGTGGGCAGGGACTGAGTCTTGTGTACTCTGTATCCCAGTGCCAGGCATGTGCCAGGAGTTGATAAACGCTTTGTGTCAACAGATGTATACTAAGATATTAAAGAACAGCGTTGACATAAGCCCCAGATTTCCCCTTTTGTTCCTCTTATGGAAAATTTCTGGATTGTACCTACCATCTGGAACGTGACTCCCCACTTTGCTGGCAACACACCCTAGAAATTAAAAAGCAGGGGCTTTGGAGCCAGTCTTCAGTTTAAGCCCGGCTGTGCAATTTACCAGCTATGGCCCTTGACCAGTGACTTCATTGTTCTCATCCTCATTTCCTCACCAGTAAAACACAGATATAGTAACCCCTACCTCGCAGAATTTGTGAAAATTAAATGAAATAATTTAAGATATACTGAGTCAATAAATATGAGTTGTTGCAATTGTTGAGGTCGTCGTTATTAAGATGATTATCATCATTATTATTCCTATTATTCAAAATCCAACATAAGTGGTACCTTTGCCAGTAAATCATACATGTCCTTCTTGGACTGTACTTAACGTTCCCTCTTCTGACCACAGTATTTTTGTCTGAATCAAAGCTTTTCTGCCTGTGCTTACCTTCATAATACCACAGTTTGAAATTTTATATACATGTATAATATTATATTTTTTATTGGTTTGTTGTCTGTCTTCTCTCTATCCAATAGAATGGAAAAGTCCTCTCTGTCTTGTCCAGGTGGATCCAGAGTTCAAAAGAAGCCATCAGGGGTCTTGCACTCTTTATCTCTCAGCTCTACTTGCTTTTTCTTTGCTCCATCCTCAGATACTTTTTCTCCCCATGGAGGCAATGTGGCCCCTGGAAGTTCCAGAGAAAGAAGTAAATGTTTTTGCTGAAACCTTTGGTGAAAAGTCCTATGGCAGATTCTGATTGGCTCACTTGAAGTCACATGCTTATGTCTGAACCAATCACAGGTGGCATAGGTATGTGGAGTACTCTAATTGGCCAGTCAGGGACAGACACGCCCCGCTCCTTTGTGGCAGGAGGGTGGAGTCAGCCTTGACCAAATCGAGTAGAGAGAACAGGACTATTATGGAATGAGAGAGGGGCAGTTTCCCAAAAGGTGCTGATGAGACACAAAGCAGTAACAAGCACCACTCCACTCCACTGAATAGGATGCCTAGTAGGCAGCAATAGCATAGGCAGTCAACAAATATTTTAGAATGAGTACGTAATTTGTGTGTCCATTTCTTGCCTCCCTGATGCCTGAAGTGTCAAAGACATGAAAATGGAGGCAAGGTCCATCCCAGGATTCAAGGCTTGCCCCAGCACCTAATAGCAGGGTGATTTTGAAGAAGTTACTTTTCTCCTCTCTGAACATCCATTTTCCCCTATAAAACAACATAGAAAATACTTCCTATTTCTATAGCTCTCGGGATTGTTATGAGGATTAAATCAGATAACATATATGAAAGGCTTCTTAAAGTACAACAGTACACAAATGAGTGTTGCTAATTACAATAAGATTGGAAGCCAGCTATGTCTAGGAAGCCTCTTCAAGGCTTGGCACGTCACTACGCACATAGAGTGTGATGGCAAAAGGACCCTCCACACCCCTTCCTTCTAATATCTGGGTAGTATTAATATGAATGCTTTGGCTAAAGAAAGAGAATAAATAAGGTGTGAGGGCAGGCATGGGGTGTGTATGTGCGTGTGTTTTAAACCAAGATTTAACTAAACCTCGGGAGTTTTCAAGTGTTTTCCTAATAATGTTTACTCAGAAACATTGGATTAGCAGTGATTGTCAAGAGACCCCAGGGTTCTTTGTGTAAATTGAAAAGACTCCTGTGCTTGCTCCTGTTTTTATTATGGGAATCACACTAAATGTGATAATTTTTGTGAAGCGTGTTTGCTGTCAGCTTCTAATTGTGCTTGTTCATAAGCAGCAGAATGGGAACGAATCGTCTCAATCCATCTGTGATTACCATCGCCAAACACAGAAATCTTCCCATCAGACCTGAAATGGAAAAACCTCGCCTTTAATAATTTCAAGTCGAGCAAATGCTGGGTTCACAGACTCTCAGAGGGAAAGTGGCATCTGAACGTTCTCTCCTCTCACAGTTCAAAGTTGTGTGTGATTTGAGGTCTGATTTGGAGCTGCCTTCTTTGCAGCCCAATTCCGAATGCTTTCCCCACACTAGGTACTCAGATGTATACTGTGACCAGACTTGCTGACCTCTGCTTAACAGCTATTATTCTGAACTCAGAATTAAGCTGATTGTTAGTACCACACACATACTTGTTTATGTTCATATTTTGTTTTATATAATTTTTCTCACAGCAAAAGTAAAATCATCCTCCCAGCAAAATTCTAAGCTCTTTGAGGACTTCCTCTAAGTTTAGAACTAAGAAAAAAATAAAACAAAACACCTTCAGAGCCATTTGGTTCAAGCTTGGTTTAAGAGATGAGTAAACTGAAGCATGAATAAATTAAGTCCACCCATCATAATCTAAGGCACAGTACTAGGCACATAGTAGATGCTTAATAAATCCTTGCTAGACTGAACTGAGTTGAATTTTAGCCTGTCATTACTTTTTAACATAGTCAGTAGTTTGCAATGAAAAGAATGCCAGGATCAAACTTGGCATTTATCACTGATGTCATAGCAATGAGATGAAATGGATGGCGGCAGCACAGACGTGCACGAAATCCACAAGGCCGGCAGGCGGTGGCTCCCCATCTAATCTAGACCTGGCTCTCTCAAAATTCCAACGGGGCCTGGATTTAACCAGGAGCTGTGCAGAGGCTGGAGAGTAAGGGGAGGCTTCTGAACCCAGACCTCTCCCTCTAGAAAATTCCCCGAACGGCTCTTCCATAGGGAGCCTTCCAACACCTTACACCCAACTTCATATTTATACATGCCTTTGCTTTGCTGTTTCCTCGGTCAGAAATGCTCTTATTCTCTTTTCCTTTTGCCCCCACCCCGTTCTCCCACCTCATCACGTCTGCATGCCCAGACCTGGAGCGCAGCCCTCTTCTCCCCAGATGTCTGGCCACAGTCACAGCTTCCGCTCCTGAGAGCCTACTGAGTGCCAGCCCTCGGGCAAGGCCCTTTGCACTTGTTATCATATAGAATTATCTATAAAACCCCATAAGTGCATATGAATTTACCCCTTTGACAGATGAGAAAACCGAGACAGAGATAAGGTCATGGCCATAGGTCATACAACTTGTAAGTTGCCAAACAAATGTCAACCCCGCTTGGTCTGACCCCAAAGCCTGTGGTCATGAACTTTGCTCAAGACCTGGTGTGGCTTGGGTAGACAACCCCAAAAGACTCGCTTAATGGAGTCTTGGCTTATCTGAGTTTGGGGATTGAGATACATAAGCAATTTCCTGGGGTATCTGCTTTGAGCGAATAAGCCTATTTGGACCTTCTGGGAGTGGCTGTGATGCCATTCCCTTATGGCTAAAGCTAAATCAAAAGTCTGCAGAAATGAGTAGGTTGGCTGAGAGCACATTGTGATGGGCATGAGTCACTGAGCTCTCACCACGTCTGTGCTCTGCAGATTTCCCCCACCGTGTCGTTATTAATTTTGGAGTGTTTAGGGCCAGTGTGTAGCAGGAGTCCCATTTTGGCAGCCTAAGCTGGGTTCTCTGTAGGATTTGGGCAAGTCTGGGCATTTGGGGAGAGCTGTGAGGCAGGCCCGCCAAGGAGCTGTTTACATGAGGGACCAGGAGCCTGTTGGGAAAGGACGTGCCCTAAGAGAGAGAGAATGCAAGCAGCCGAGCTTGGGCTGGAGGGGAGAGAGAGATCTGAGCTCCGTCCTGTGTGATTCAGAAGGCTTCCCTCCCCACCCTCCTAGACCAGGCACTCATGCTGAGTTCGAGGCAGAGGGTGCTTCAGTAAAGGAGCAAAAGAAAGCAAAAGAACTCTAGTCATTCACTAAAATGTCCATGAGTGGGTGAGGGCCCAAGATGGCGCCCGCTGTTCAGCTCCCCCCAGGGTGGCTTTGCTACTTTACTGTCACAGACCATGACAGCCAGCTTGGCAAGCAAATCATGAGTCTGATTGAGGCACAAGCGCCTGCCTCTGAAAATGTGCCCCGACTGAATACCGAATTACCACCACCAGCCTTTTACATGTACCTTTGTGTCAAATTTGTTTTTCACGTTAAAAATATTCTATTTTTCTCAAACCATATTTTTGCAAAATTCTTGTTGGTTTTTACATGTGGAGCTTGCCCACGAACCATCCGTCCCTTTTGGAGAGTGGTCAGCCCGGGGCAATGGGCACTTGTCATTCAACAAGGAACACAGACCTGCTTAGGATTCATGGGGCCACTTAGCACCTGGCTCCTCCAAAACCCCTGTTCTTCAAGTGGTGCTGCAGTTCCCACTTCCAGGAGGCCTTTCCCCTGGTCAAAGCCTCCAGCAACCTCCCTCAGGATAAATACCATTCCTATTCTTTTTGTTTTCTAAACAAATTGCTAGTAAGTTACATCATCAAGTGCAGTTGGCTGTAATGTCATTTTAAGACTTTAAAGATTTTGTAATGCTGTTCATTTTTTCACCTTTTCTGGGCCTTTTTTTTGTTACAGAATTATAAACAATTGCTAGAATGCCCTGAGAAAATACAAAAGCACCACAGCTGTTTCGTGCCTCTGAGCCTTCGCTCATGCCTTCCCCTGTGCCTGGAATGCTAATAAAAATTGACATTAGCTGAGTACATACAACATGCCAGGCACTGTACTATATATGTCACAAAACCCTTTTAAGGTAGATACTGTTATTAGCTTAACTTGATAGGTCAGGGAAACCAAGGCATAGAGTAACAAATGACTTGCCCAAGTTCACACAACTAGTGAGCAGTTACAACTAAAACTCAAAGCCTGTCTGGCCTGACACCAAAACTGAGCTCTTGCCCAATCTGCTGCCTGACCGAATGTCCTTCATCCCTACCCTCTTATCCAACTATGGAACTCCTATTCAGCTTTCAGAACCCTGATCCACAATCCCCCACTTTATGAAATTCTTCCTGATTCCCACAAATGGAGGTAGATTTTCCCTCTGGGCCACTTTGGCACTGTGCACACACCTTTTTTTTTCTTTTTGATCATTGGAGTTATTTGCTATTGTGTCTGACTTTCACATGGGACTATAAATTCCTCTAGGTCAGGGAGCATGTCTTATGCCTTTTACCAGCTTGGGACATAACAGATGCTTGGTACATGTTGCTCGGCCAGTTGTTTAAAGAAAGGGATCACAAAGATTGGATTGTTATTTCAGGGAACATGGGACGTTTACATTTCCTCAGTCCTTTGGGATTTTCTACAACATGAATACTATTTTAAAAGGCTTTCTAAGTCACCTCTGAGAGCAGGTTTTTCTTGGCATTCTTCTTTGACTTAACCATTTAGAAAAGAAGGAGGCTCCTAAGTTTGGCAACCATGTTCACTGCCTGTCTGTCACTAGTCCTCTTGTTTCACCACCACCAGTTGTCCCTTTCCTTCTTGGTAATCTCGCCAGCCGCTTAAATAAAAAACCCTGAGTATGCCACAGAGACAACAGACTGTAATTGCTGCTCTTCATTCAAGCGTAATGATTCTCTCCTTACAACTAACCCATAATTGCTGTTCAGAGTTCAGTGCAGTCATTCAATAATAATGAATGATGCATTCTTTCCCTCCCATATCTAATTTAAAGGGTCTTTTCTAAATGGTAGCTACGACATGGTGACAAGATAGTACATAAGCTCAGATTTCTGTCATTATTAAGTACAAATATTTTGATAAGTACAGCTAATATGAGATATTTCCTCTTAGCTGGATATGATACACATTGAAATATGACATTGGGACCATCTGTTCTTCATCATAGATATAAATGAAGTGATAATGAGCAAAACGTGATACGGGCTATCAGGATGACTGTACTCCAGTGGTTTAATTTGGATCTTCATTAATCTAAAAATAAAATAATTTACAAATGACAAAATCAATGCACTTTTACCGACGCTGTGCAAGTATCTTTTAGGCTATGGACTATGTTCTTACCACTTAAAATGAGACGTGAATAATGCAAAAAGATTGTTTTTTTAAGCTCCCATTGAGTTCTCTGTTCAAATCATTAACACACAGTGTCCTGAGAGTCTGTATCAAATCCTGGTATGGATACCTGGCCCAGTGGTGGTGAAATGGAAGCAAAAAAAGACCTCGATCCAGGCACTTCCTCACTGTGTGACCTTGGCCAAGTTACTTCACCTCTCTGAGCCTCCATCCCCTTCCCTCCCCAGCTTGCAATGAGAACTTTCTGCCAACCCAAGTCTGGTGCCCAACACAATGCTTGGCTCTGCATAGCACTTAGTAAATAAATCATGAGATGACATCTGGTAGGCATGTATTGAGTATTTAAATGGAATCTTACAGAAAATATCATTTATTCACCACCATTTTTCTCTATTTCACACATGAAGGAACAGAGCCATAGAGAAGTAAGCAACTTGCCAGAGATCACATGACTCAGGTGTCAGAACTGAGGTCCAACCCAGGCAATCTTGTCTCTGAACTTTACTATTACTATTATTATTATTTCCCAATTATTAATGGAAAAGAATACATTATTTTCTAGCCAAAGTCTACACAAAACAAAGCAAGGGGTTATCATGGTTGAGCAGGAGGCTGATTATTATGTAGAGCTTTCCAGTATTACACAGATTTCACTCGGGGCACCAGGCTTCGTTGGTAAATCACTTTTTCCCAAGCTCACTGGGTGGGGGATCCTTTATTTCCCTCCAGCTGGTCTATGCCTGCCAATCAGCTCTTGGAGGAAAGAGGTGGAAGCTTCCACAAGACCACAGAGGTTCTGCTGGACACGTGCCTCAAAGCCCAAAGAGCTGTGACAGCACCCCTCCCAGGCTCTGTCATCCACAAGCTTCTAGCCTCTGGTGACGGTCCAGCCCCTGTCCCCTGGTCTCCCACTTTCTGCTACTCTCTGTAATATTCGAACCCTGAGAGGGTCAAACAGGCCTTACTCCTGTTTGCTTAATTCTTTTCTTCCCTGTTTATCAGGATTTCTACTTGCTGAGGGCCTACTGTGTGCCAGATACCATTTCAGGCAATTGACATGCATTATGTCATTTAATTCTCTCGGCAACCCTGAATTGTCCCCTCCATTTTATGAAGAAGGTGGGACTCAGAAGGTTGAAATAACCTCCTCATTTTACATCTCATGCCCTTCTCCACCCTCTGATCTCACCAATACTTAAAGATCACTTACTTTGGGAAGCGTTTTCTGACACCTCTTTCTTCTTCCAAAACCGCAGTCGGCTTGGAGGTCCCATCTTAGGCTCACACAGCACAGGGACTGCTTATCCACTCTTGGAGCTCATATCCCCCTGTATTAGAATCATCGATACCCTCACATGGCTTTCCACTGGACTTTAAGCTCCAGTATACATGCCAAGACTAACAGGGCACCCATGAATAGATAGAGAAATGAACAAATGCATTCCCAAGGTCAGGTAGAGGTTATACACCATTGTGGTAAAGCACACACTCACAACCACACTGCGTGGTACAGATCTGGCTCTCCATTCTACGCTAGCTGGGTGTCCCTGGACAAGAAGCTTAACCCCTCTTGTGTCTTACTTTCATCATCATAAAAATAATAGCAACTGCCTCCCTGAGTTGTTCTGAACATTAAATGAGTTAATATATGTAGACTTCCTAGAACAGTGCCTGGCATGTATCAAGAGACCAATAAAGTGTAGTAATTATTACTTTATCATTATCCTCATCATAAGAGCTGTATCAGGCAGAGCTCTCCAAAACCCAGGGTTCTCTGGCCTTAAGTCCACACACTTGCCTTGCCTAAGGAAAAATCATCCAAATTGTAAATCTAGGGAAAAAAAAAAAAAAAAAGGGGGCTTCACTGGTGGCACAGTGGTTGAGAGTCTGCCTGCCGATGCAGGGGACACGGGTTCGTGCCCCGGTCCAGGAAGATCCCACATGCCG
>NC_041233.1:72505484-72528367 GCF_002837175.3 Physeter macrocephalus
AAAAAAAAAAAAAAAAAAAAAAAAACGATTCAAAACACTGTAAAGATACAAATTCATAAAATTAAACTCAGAAAAAATTTGAACTTGCCTTTGACGGTAGTGAGTAAAAGAAAGGAAGAGCCCATCGCCCTGCACTCCACAACGGGAGAGGACACAACAGTGAGAGGCCCGCATACCGGAAAAAAAAAAAAAAAAAAAAAAAAAAAAACGATTCAAAACACCGTAAAGATACAAATTCATAAAATTAAAACTCAGAAAAAATTTGAACTTGCCTTTGACGGTAGTGAGTAAAAGAAAGGAAGAGCCCATCGCTGCTTCTCAGCCGGCCTGTCCACCAGGGGTTCTTGGAAACACTGAGGAGTGACAAGTCCCAGGGCTGCAGAAAGGGCACAAACCTGAATGGGGCCTGTCCCTGTAACTTTGTCCTCTCCACCACTGAATCCTTCTTCTTGCCCGAGGCTGGGGAGTCCAGGGGGTGGTAAGGACAAAAATTGGACTAAGCTACATGGGTCACATAGCTTGCTCTGGGCAGGAGCCCTCAACCATTATTTACCATCTTGTAGGGATGCCATCAGTCAGAGCAGACAAACCAAATCCACCAGCACTGTTTTAAAACCGACCCCAAAGACATATCTCCCAAGATTCTTCAGTAATGACCTTCCCATAGCCAAGAAACTGACTCCTTCTCTCTTGCCTAAGCCAGTGTCTGTTCCCTGGCATCCTTTGCTGGTACCTCCTCTGGGCCTTTGCTCAGGCCTCGCCCTTGCCCTCCAGGCCCTTCCTGCTCCTTCCCACCTTTACAGACCTTTTCCATCCTCCACAGCTCAGTTCAAGACACGCCTGAAGTTTTCACTGGTGTTTCACCCAACCTCCGGCTCCTCTGAAATCCCCACCAGTGACTCTCCTGTGGCACCTCTCAGATCTGGCCAGCGCGGTCATGTAACTTTTCACGTCTGTGAGCTGCATCCCCAGATAGAGCTTGAGCCGCCCCAGCACAATGCCTAATAGTTATTCCTCTAACACTATGCTACGAATATTACAGGCCCTTAATAAATATGTGTGGACCAAAAGATTTGATTCAGTGGGTGATGACACAACCCAGTGATGCTCGAAGAAGATTTGGGGCTACAATAAAGTTCATGTGATACTGAGTGTTTGGAAAATCATTTTTCGTGTTTCTAGTGGAAATGGCTTATGGCATGCTTTTATCACTTAAACTCTGTGTTGTTTTCTTTCCCAGAGTATTTTACCTCTGCTCACCATGTGTGAACGAATAACTCTGTAGTCTGTGGGAGAGGTGTAAGCCAAAGTCCAAAATGATGAAGTCAAGCACCAGAAGATATTTTGAGCTCTAATGAGTAAAATACATGAACTGTTTAGGGGGAAAGCATGCATAATTCACCAGTGTTCCACATGGCTATTTATCCTACGCAGACCCCTGCTTACTTGGATGAAAAATACAGATAATACACTGGCACATGCCACAACTGACTAGATTCAAAGATGTTATCCTGTTTCCTAATGGAAAAAATACCAAGTAAATAGAGAGAGTGTGTAATAGATTACCAAGTTTTAATCATTGCTTTTTAAAGGTTCAATTTTTTTTGGCAGGATCCTGCATAAGGTTCTATATTCATTAAAAAGTGATCTGAAACTACTGTGAACACATTTTGAAAAGGAGAATATTGCTTTAATGATCTCTTTAAAGTTTAGTTATTCAGCTGTACCGTGACTCCCAAGTGCACTTAACTCATTATCACTCTTGTTAGGATAGCACTTCTTTATAAATGCTCAGAACACTTACATCTTGAAAAGGGTGTCTTAATGAGGGTGGAGTGTGGTAATTGTAGTTAAATCTATCTATTTAGTATAAGCTACTTACATTTTCGTAATAAATTGAAATAATCTTGAAAAAATGATAGTTTTTTTATAGTTGCAGATAGGGACTTGTTTCTGACCTTGCTTCCTTGTAAAGAGTCTTTGATAGTTCAATGTATAGTCATTAGAAGTTGCTAAAAATAAACAAATGCAATGCTTGTTATTCCAACTTCATGTTGTAATTATTCTTCCTACCTTATGACTAAATGTAAAGTGAACATCAAAAGTCAGAGGGAACTCTGTTCATCACAAATACTACAGGTTTCCTGGGAATGCAAGTTAGAAAGTTGGATTAAGGGCAACTCTTCTGATGCAATGCTGATTATTTACTTTGAAAAGGTAACCTTCCTGCTTCCTGCAATTAACTATTTTCTTGAAGACAACAGACATAGAAGAATCACACATCTATGGTGATTTTTTTTTCAAAGAAAATAATTAGTACCCATATCAAAAAAGCTAATTCAGATTAATTAAAGAACACCACATCAGTTAAATATAATACTTCCTCTCTCACTTAACTCTCTGTATACAAAGTGTTACTAAAAAGTGTTGGGCGTCACGATAATAAAGAATGACAGTTGAAGGGTCTGGAGCTTGGAAGAAAACTTTAAGGTCTGTAGCCATTTTAATTGCACATAGTTATGGATAAGGAAGTGGAACAATTTAATTTCTGGGTCTTCATGCTATTAGAAGACTAATAGAACAGTATCAAAATTGGTTATTTTAAGTAAAATTGCAAGAAGCTGTTTTTCATTTCACAATATAAATGGAAATTAAATGAAATGTTGAGTAACTTCTGTTCCATCTTTTCATTTCTATGATATAATGGTAATTCAAGTTCTAGTAGAAATTACTGATGGAGATTTAGAACAAGTGAAATGTACTTTTGAAATATTTGTTTTATTTTCTGCTTTGGAAAATACAGGAAAGTATGATGAAGAAAATAAAATCCATCCTAATATGTAAAAAACATCTCTAGAAGAAAATGAGAAAAGGAGAATGGTTGCATCTGGGGAGGGGAGTTGGAGGGGTAGGGGTGGGAGGAGTCTTAGTTTTTACTAAATACCTTTTATTATGTTAAGATGTTATTTTTTAATTAAATTAAATTAAGTCTTTAGGAAATTATCCATCATCTCAGCAGAGATTAGACTGTTAACACTGGGGTATACTTCCAACATTTTTCTATAAATTTACATACTTTCCTCTTTAACAAAATCAGGATGATTGTGTATTTTATAACTTATTATATTATGAGCTTTTCTTGTGTTATTAAGTGTTCTTCTGAAGCTTGACTATTAATAAATTAACAGTGTTCATTTGTGGATATATCATTTATTTAACTAAATCCTCTCTCGTTGAGCATTCAACTTATCTTCCATTTTCCATTGATCTAAATGGATCTGCAAGAAACATTCTTATACTTAACTCTTTCTATATCCTCCTGATTATTTTCATAAGTTAAAGCTTGTGGATGTATCTTATGAAGATAATAACAGTTGAATTACTGAATCAAAACAAATATTTTAGAGATTTTGATACACATTTCCAAAATCTCTTGCAAGAAGAGATCATCAGTTTACTCTTTCACAGCAGTACGTGAAAATGTCCTTTTTAGGGCTCATACCCCAACACTGGGGGGAGACATTTGGGGAATACTCACACACAGACTGGATCTACCGAAATTTTCCAATCAAAACAGCCATGAGTTCTATAAATTTTTATTCCAAAATCTGGACGTTGTAGAGAAGCTGTCATAGGTAATTCTACAAAATACATTTCTCCCTTTGGGGCCTGGAATGAAGTGGGATGGATCTAAACTTCCCTCTCCAAAGACAAAGAGTTTTCAAATGCCAAGAACTGGTTCTCTGTCTTGAAAGCTGCAAGTGCTCTTTGAACCACAGTGCTCCAGAACAGTAGGTCTAGTAAATGCATCATCCAAGGCTTCAGTCTTTGGTACCAAGAGAGAATTTAAGGTTGAGGGTCATATATCCCCTCAAGGAATTTAATTTCCAAAGATTCAGCTTGTTCACTCAAAGCCCTCACTTCCCTAATGGGTCTGTTACCTCTTCAGACCATCCCTTTCGGAAGGTGCAACAGGGCAGCAGAGTACCTTGGGTGTAGTAGGCTTGGAATACTTAGTGCTGTGACGCTTATCTGCTTTTTAGCTTAGAACTAAAACGTATGTTTTTATGATAATACATAAGTAAAGCTTATTCAATATAGATGAATTTTGAAATTACAGAAAAGCACAAAGAAAGAAATATTGCCTTTAATTCACCATTCACAGATAAACTTAATATTTCAGTGTGTTTTGGGTAACATAATATACAATCTTCTGTACATATATATATACTTATTTTGTAAATATGGGATAATATTATGCTTGCTGTGTTGTAACTTGTTTTTTCACTTACTATATATCATGAACCGTTTTCCAGGTCATTTCTGTAAATATGTTACAAAAATATTTTTGATGCCTTTATAGTATTCCATCACCTAGATGTACCTTTTTTTAAAAAAATCAACCCCCAATATTGTTATTTCCAAATTTGTCTACTAAAGTAGAAGCTCTCTTACCAATTTGTATAACATTTAGCAAATGCCCCAGGCACATGGGCTGACACTTGAGCTAAACCCAGCATCCTTTGAATAGGCCGCATAGGGTGAGGCAATTAATGAAACCATTCAATGAGTTGTGGAAGAGAAAACTGGGCAAAAATTAAATCTGGAATGATTTTTTACTTAAATTACTTCACAAGCACTTTGAAATTCTTGCTCCAGTTTAAATAAACTAACTCTAGAAATGGTAGATTCCTTATTAATAACAACTTATGATTTGTTGAATGTATGAAAAACAATATGGAATCCAATCAACAAGCCCACACTCACAGAAAAGGTCTTGGTCTCATATCAAAATATTAGTGAATTCATGCATATATATATGTTTTAAGTAAAAATAAAATATTTCAAGTATAGTCCTCATATGTCATCTTTTATAATTCCCTGCTTTAGCCAACTTTTTCAATTAACTGACTGATAACCACTTTTAATAACATCAGATAAGAGGATTTCCAATCAGTGGATAATTTTGTGTGAAAAAAATCTTTGTAAACAGGATGGATGACTTCTTCAATTTGTTGCTGAAACAATGAAGAGCCACGTTGGCTCAAATGCACCAAATTGAACGTAAACCATTTAAGTGATTCATGGGATATATGGGCATTTTCCTACTTCTCAGTCTATATATGATGGTACAAATGGCTATTTTCCCCCTTATACAAAATCTCTTTCCTGGGAAGCCCTCATTTAGAAGGCATGTTCCAGTAATTAAGAAAGCTCCTTCTCAATTTTGGAGACATATCTAATGTGTCAGTGCTCAAAGACATCTTCTCTTTGTGCAGATCATGGCTAAATTGAGGGACATTTGAATATAAGCAGTACTAGGAAAACGTCACATCAGGAAGGGTGGTCTTCTTTCTTGTTAGAATCAGCCAATCATGAAAATAAAGAGTATTTTGCATCTGTCAATCTCTCTAAATAATATGGCAGCCCCAGCTCATTAAAGATGCCAAAGATGTTTTGTCAATAAAAGCTTATATAGAACTTGCTACTTATAGATGGAATCAACATTGATTTTGAAAGTTACCAAGTGATTCTGTGATTTGAGAAACATCTGCTTTCTTATAGCTTTTCATACCATAACAAGAATGTGCTTCTCTTAGTTGTGTAATAACATTGATTATCGTTCCATCTTGAGCCCTAAGAAGGAAATCATTGTTACCAACTGTTAATACCATTAGGATAAAAGTTTTCCTACTTATTATCAAGATTGATTTTTCTCTTTAGATTATTTTTTCTTGGTGGGTTACTTAATTATTTTCCATCTCCACAGTCAAACATCTGTTCTGATTCCCATTCCACTCAACATCTCCTTCCGTTCTTTCTCTTTAAGCTTCAATTTGAAGTTTGCTAATGTTGGTATCTCCACTCAGATCTTGGACCTTGCAATTAATTTTAATCAGGCTTGTTAACACTTTTTAAATATGTAATAAATAAGCAAATATGTAACTAAAAAGCCATTTATGTCTTTTATGAAAGTAACAAATATGCAATTAAAAACTTATCTCAGTGACTTTGCAATAAATTAACTTGTTTTGTCACTACTGTGCCTGTATAATATCATTTTCTCTGGAGTTTTGACAGTCAGATTTTTTTTCACCCATGGCAAAATTAGCAAGTAATATTAAGATCTAAGAAATGACAATTAGTTTGTGAATTAGGTGGGATATACAATGTGTTAATTATTGAGGGACCAGGCTGCACGCAATTAAAATTTAGCATCCAGATAATGATAATGTAGTAGGCTTCTGAGTATCTAATGAAGTTGAAAATGTTCATTACCAATAAATTAATTCTCAGCTGCTTAATCAGTCTTTAAAATGTCTATACAGAGGACTAGATCATAATAATCATCATTGTTCACAAATAGAATAATAACATGAAATACTGAAAATCTATCAGGACTATTATTTTATTGTTAAAGCCCCCTGCACAATGACAGGGAATCTTCCCAAAGACTCAGAAATATGGTAGTCCATAGAAATCTTTGCTTCTCTAAAAACATGCTTTCAAGTCATCTGAAGGTCGAAGAATGAGAGAAAAGAAAAGGGCACTGAGATGGGAAGTGGTCAAGACAGCCTCCATTTGCTCTAATGGACGCTTGATTTTTCAATAGTGATTCAGAAAATATCTCCTTAACTAGACCTAAATGTACTCCTCTTTGTAATTTGGAAACTCAGTTCTATGCAAATTTGCTACTTTAGTAGGTGTACCCAGTATTCTAGGAGCTGGAAAGTCAGTGACAAGTCATATCTCAAGGAAAGCTCAATCTTACAGGGGGTCAAACACAGAAGAAGTTGTTACATTACATTGTGTAACTGCCATGACGTAGAGACAAAAGTCTGACCTGCATCCTACAAAGTCCCTCTGGCTGCTGAATGGAGAGCAGATTGTAGGAAGCAAGAGTAGAAACAGGGAGATCAGCCAGGTTATTGCTGTGGCCCATGAGAAGGATGATGGTGGTCAGAACAGTAGCAGTAGCACTGGAGAGAAGAAAAAGGTAGAAGGATTGTAGACATATTTTAGAGGTAGAATTGTATCCAGGATTTGGCTTGAGAAACTAGAAAAATGACACTACTGTTACCTGATTTGGGGAAGACTGGGCAATGACACAGGTTGGAGGGAAACCTCAAGAGTCTTTTTTGGGATCTGTTAAGATTGCAACGTCTACAGGAGATGTGAAGAAGGGTATCATGAAGGTACTAGTTCAGAGGTGAGGTTTGGTTGGATTTAGAATTTGGGCAATCATCAGCTTATAGATGGTTTTCAAGCCCTGGAAAGAATGAGCATACCTAGGGAGAAGTGTAGAGAGAAGAGAGATCCTAGGAGCAAGACTCAAGTAACTCTGATATTCAGGAGACAAGGTGGAGGAAGAGGACTTGAAAAGGAGACAAGAAGGTACAACCGGAGATGTCTCAGGAAAAACAGGAAAGCACAGTATCATGCAAAGCAAGTGAGAAAAGGGTTTCAAGGGGAAGGAGACAAATAACCTGACACCTATGCTACGGGTATTCCTTGTATGCCCGTTGTAATGGCAATAGATGAGCAACATCATGGAAGACTGAAGAAATAACCTGAGGCCCATCCATACAAATGAACACTCTGCAGCTGTAGAAAAGAGGAATGATTTCCAAAATGTACTATTACAAAGTTCACTAAATGAAAACAGGCAAGGCTCTTTAGTATATTACTTATGCAAAACAAGGAGGTATATATGGAATTGCTGGCATATGAAGTGAATATTTCTGAAAGATGCAAAATAAACTAGTAAAACGATTGCCTGTAGGGAAGGAAACTGGATGACTCAGAAACAGGGGTAGAAGGGATAAGATTGCTTTTAATCTTAATGATGCAGCTTTTAGACTTTAAAATTTATATTTTATGCTATGTGCCTTGACTAATGAACATCAAGAAATGATATATCTTGATGTTTATTATTATGTTGTTTTTCCACTGTCTTTTCAAGAGTTATAATATTTACATTGCTTTAAAACCACATTCACCACAGACATTTGGATAATTAATTCCGTGCTTAATTGGTTTCTATTCTCACTCACTGTTCGTCTTTTTAAATTTTTCACCACACAGTTCCTTGTTCATGAGGTCTACTTTGCTAAAATCTCATTTTATCACCAAAATTACACAGATGTATATTTTCTGAGTCTTTAAATATGTGAGAATTTCTTTCTGTTGCTTTCATACAACTATAAGGAATGTTAGGGGGTCTTAGTTTGGGGTTGTACCGAAAATAGCCTGAAACAAGAATTTGGGAAGAGTAGTTTATTTGGGAGCTCTTTCCAGGAACAGCAGGAGCAGAGATAGACAGGGAAGATGGGAAAACCAGTAATGAGCATATGACTGAGCTGATTACCTGTGTGGGCACCTGGGGCTCAAGGCCAGTGGGTGAGGAACCATGTAGAATGTGCCTCAAAATTGTTCCACAAAGGCTGGGAGGCTAGAGCATTCATCCACCAACTTCCGCCTCCAATTGGTCAAGAGTTGCCCTCAGGGGACTTTTCTGGTGGTCCAGCAGTTGAGACTCCACGTTCCCAATGCAGGGGGCCTGGGTTCAATCCCTGGTCAGGGAACTAGATCCCGCATGCTGCAAACAAGAGCCTGCATGCTACAACTAAAAGATACCTCATGCTGCAACTAAAGATCCCCCATGCCACAACTAAAGAGCCTGTGTGCCACAACTAAGACTGGGTACAGCCAAATTAATTAATTAAAAAGAGTTGCCCTCAGGAACACCAACTCTCTTTCACTTCTGGCTTTTACAGATTTGGATAAAGCTCTCAGGCAGAAAAGCTCCCAAAGTGACTTGAGGTGGGATGTGACAGCATGTCTGGGAACTACCACCACAGACAGCTGAAATCACAGGTGGTCTGAGAGAACGTGATGCAGAACACAAAAAGCATGTGCTACAGCTGACCATACAATTCTTGCACTGAAGCCTTTTGACTCACAAACCTACATGAATTTTGTTCCACTGTCATGAAATCTAACATTGCAGGAAATTATGGAGCCAAACTGACTTTTTTTTTCCAATTCTAGGTAACCAGGAATGCTTTTAACATTCAAGAATATGGGACTTCCCTGGTAGCGCAGTGGTTAAGAATCCGCCTGCCAATGCAGGAGACACAGGTTCGATCCCTGGTCCAGGAAGATCCCACATGCCGCGGAGCAACTAAGCCCGCGTGCCACAATTACTGAGCCTGCATGCCACACCTACTGAAGCCCGCGTCCCTAGAGCCCATGCTCCGCAACAAGAGAAGCCACCGCAATGAGAAGCACGTGCACCACAACAAAGAATACCCCCTGCTCGCCGCAACTAGAGAAAGCCCACACACAGCAACAAAGACCTAATGCAGCCAAAAATAAATAAATTAAATAAATAAATTTATTTTAAAAATTCAAGAATATTCAACATACGGATATTTATCTGGGTCTTGGAAATTTTAAATTAATTTTACCTATATACCGATCACTCTTTCAATCTATGAATTTAGATCTTTCTTCAGTTCAGGAAAGTTTTCTACTATTATATCTTTGAATATTTTTCTCTTTTTCAGCAACTCCACTTGGACACATATAACTATATAATCTCATCTCTATATCAATTATTATCCCCCTAATTGACTTCTTCTCTCTGACCTTTTTCTCTGAATTCTGGGAGAGTTTTCTTAGCCTGATTTCTACATCTGATAAAAATTTTCGACAGTGTTAGTCCTGCTCTTAAATGATCATAGTATTATTTTAGATTCTATTTTGTCATTATTTGTTTCCACAAAAATTTTTCTTACCTATGCCAACATCTCTTTTATTTCAGTCTGTCTAATTAACTGATTAGCATCTCTTCTTTCACATAAATACTTTTCCTATTCTTATAATGATTTCATATCTAAACTTTCTTTCTTCAAATATATGTTCATCATCATTTGCCTGCCATGTATCATCATTTATGGCATAAAAGCTTTTCACGAGTCCCTTGCTGGTTTCCTGTTTTGAGGTAGGTCTCCACAGGCCTGTGATTTGTCTCAAACAAGTAGGGATGGGATGATATATATTCTTTGGACCTCCTCCCTGGTTCCTTGAGTACTGTTAGAATTGTCTTTAGTATGAAAGGTAGAAGGCTGGATGATGCTTGGTTTTAGTACCATTTCACCATTCATCAGTCTGTGGGGGAGGGGAGGGAATAAAGGAGCAGGTAAGGGGCTAAGAGCTGGAGCAGTTCCAGCAGAAAACTTTGTCCCTGAGTGGTTTTCCTCTGTCCCTGAACAGTCTGTTGCAACCATACGCAGGGACCAGCTTGCTGTATCTGGCTGTCACCAGGAGCTTAATGTGGCCCTCTCTGGAGAGACGCTCCTTCCTGGAGCATCTGTCTACTCTATCAAGGCCATGTCCCTTCCCATTGCAGGGAGGCTGGGAGGCTGAATCTCCAAATTTGAGAGGTGCTCCCCTCTAGTTTCTCAGAGAGAAGCATCAAGTAGGACTGTGGTGACTTTCTTCACCTTAATCCCATGCTCACGACCCCCAGAGGCAAGGCCAGTATCATGGGTGTATGATCTGTGCAGTCACACAGGGCCCTGTGCTCAGAAGGGCCCTATGCTTGGCCCTGATGTTACCATCTTGAAATTCTCAATAATTTTTTAATTAGGACCTAAATAACCATTTTTCACTGGACCCCACAAGGTATATGACCAGTCTTGCCCAGAAATCATTCCTGAGGATTATGGCATAACAATGACCCTCTGCCAGACTAACCACAGGCTCTCCAGTCCTGACCATGCCCTATCCACTCGGTTAAGTGGTCAGTGAGGAAGCTAAGGGATAGTAGAAGAAATGCTGCCAAGAAGGGGGAGAAGCTGGGTGCTTTGGCCCTGCGAAACCACAAACAAACAATGAAGCAGAAGCACAGCCACTTAAAGCAGAACCAGAACGCTACTCGGTATCCAAACTCTGTAGACGGAGTGCTGGTCTATTCTCATATTAACTCACCTGGTCTCAAAACCCAACCAGTGAACTATGATGAGCTATTTGGGGGAGATTCTTATAGTCATGACTTGGATTTAAGTCCAACACTAAAATGCTCTATTCTATTTTCTACTACTTTCCTTGGGTATCATACTTTCTCAAGCTTAACAAACTAAAGATACAGCAAACTTCACACATCAGATCTACGAGGCTATGGTCTTACAGTACTCTGATAGGCCATTACTGAGAGAGCTCACGTCTATTCTGAAAATATCAGAATCTACCTTTTCATTAAAAGCATAGTGAACAGAGTCCATGTTAGCCTGCTGGCATAATAAGCTAATTTATATTTATTTGCTAACATGAAACATTTGGTCTAATTAAAAGAATATCTAACAAACAGGATGCTGTGATGGGAAGATGGCCTCTCACTTTGAAAATAAATGTCAAATCTTTACTTCAACATTTATTTTTGGTAAACGCTGAGTCTCTGCCTTGGCATTTAAATAGCAGCCGGAGACCTTAATCAGACCGGTGGGGGGCTCCAGGACTGGCTGGAGACAACAATTGACTTTTGTTGACTAAGAAGTTCAAAGTGTAATGCCTACTACTGTGTATTCCCTGGGGTGGTGCCTGGAGGAAAGGGATGGAGGAATGATTATCCAGCCATTTGGATTTGTTTTTTTGAACCAAAGAAGTGACCTTCTGGTATACCTCCCTTTGTAGAAGCTGTGTGAGGTCACTCACTCTCTTTGTGTGCCCGGAGCCTGTCTCCAAGTGCCACCAGTGCGCAGGCGCCAAGGCCAAATACAACCGCATAAACTGCAGAGCTGGAAATGGGAATCAGAGACACCCAACGTATCGTCTGCTCAGATGGATTCTGAAGAAATGAGTTTTGTATTCATTTCCAAGGTTTCTTCTTCACACTATGCCACCGAAAAAACAACAACAGCAACAAAACAAAAACGCAGCATCCCCTCATTATTTATCACGCCGCTAATCAACGCTTTTCTTAGGTGGTTTCAAGCACCCTCTGTTTCGACAGGCAGAGGTTGTGCTCGTGTTGCCAAGTTCAAAATTCAGCACGAGATTAAACCGACGGCGCACCGTGTCCAGCGGCCAAGACCTCTGATTGTTGAAGATGCCTTATGCCACGTCTCTACCTGGACAGCGGAAGCCTGGCAGCCTCTGAGACCTGTCTCAGAACGATGGAAAGAACAGGTTCCTTAACTAGGACAGAAAGCCACCATTTTCCTTAAAAACGAAAACAAAACAAAATGTGTGTCACCCGCTGATTCCTGGCTCCATGATAGAGCTTCACTAAGTGCCTGGAAACACCTTCATCACCCTGGCCCCTCCTACCCCAGCGCTTCCCCAGGCCAGGACCCACCACTTCCCTCCAGAGAGCAGGCATGGCTTCCCAGGCGGGCGGGCAGGTGTCACTTGCTAACCCGCTAATTCCAAGTTACCACCTGACAGATGCACATTATACAGATCTCGCAGGAGGTGCCCCCTGGAGCTCTTGCCCCTTCCCGGGAGAGCGGAGCTGTTTGCTTTAATCTGCTGCAAGATGGAGAGCTCCGCCCCTGAAGAGGAGCTGGATCACTTCATTTTGTTACCACCAAACGGACGCAAGACAGGGGCCATTTGGGAAGTGAATTTTTATTTTCAACGGAGCATGTTTGGAAACTCCAAAGGCATGGGGAGGCGGGGAGTTTGACAAAGAGAAAGATGCTGTTCCCCCTTCCATTAGCACCTTTCTCAGCTTCCAAAACACTGGGCTGTCCTGGAGGAGGTGATGTGGTACCAGCATGGCTCTGTGGACGTGACTGCACGTTGAGAAACAAATTCTTGTCCAGCCCCATCCTATAGGCTGCCGTGTTCTCTATGGGGTTCCAGATTGACACAGTATGTAAAGTAAATAGGTTAACCAAGAAAGAATACATTCATCAAAGGAGAGAGAAGTGTCATTTACTAAGGACATTAAGTGCCATACACTGGGCTTAATACAATTTCCTTTAGTCCTTCCTGGTTTACTGGTGACATCGACACTGAGAACATGTAATTGATTAGCCCAGACACCCAGCAAGCGTCAGTGTCAAGACTAGAACCCAAATCTCCCCGCTCAAGGGCCCACACTCCCTTTGCTCTTCCACAGTCTGCCCTGAGGATGGTGAGGCCTCCTCTGGTGACTAGAAGCTTCATGGCCTTGTGATCTGAGCAAACACATGGGCCCCTTAGGAGGGCCTGAACTTGGCTTAGTGCTCTGCTGTTGCCATCTTGAAATTCTTAACACTGATTTTTGAATAAAGGCCCCTGCATTTTCATTTTGCACAGGGCCAGCAAATTACTTAGCTGGTCCTGCTTGCAGGTATAGTCTAACCTCACCTCTGACACTTTCCTGATGCACCATTTTCTCCCATCACATTAGCTGCCTCTCTGAGACCCACATCTGTGTCTTTCCTTGTTGTCCAGATATTGTTATTGATATCTGATTGGGGAAGGGTAGAGAGTAGGAAACAGTCATGCACTATTCACCTGTGGGTATCATGCTATTGCATTTAATCATCGTGATAACCTGGAGATGGAGCTACTACTATCCCCATTTTATGGATGAAGAAACTTAGGCTCTGAGAAGTTAACTTACCCGTAACTGATGAAGGCCAAACTGACATTTGGATCCAGATCTGACTTACTCTTCCCACTACATTATGCTTCCTTTTTCATCCCTTCTACTACTCCAACTTCTATGCCAGAACTTGGCAGACTTTTTCCGCAAAGAGCGAAATAATAAATATTTCTAAGCCTTGCCAGCCATATAGTCCCTGTCACAGCTCAACTTGGCCATCATAGCACCATAGCAGCCATAGACAATACATTAAACAAATGGGTGAGACTGTATTCCAATGAAACTTCGTTTACAAAATAGGTGGTGAGCCAGATCTGGCCCGTGAACTATAGTTGGCCAGCCCCTGTTTTATATCAACTGCTATTTGAAAGCCCCTCATGAATTTCAACATGGTCTTTCCTTTTTCTGAATTCTACAGTTTATGAGTCAGAAATCAGGCAGGAAACAGAATTCTACTCAGATATTTCAACTAAGGAGATGTTAATGTAGAAATTATTATACAGACGTAGAGGCAGGCTAAGGGACCCAGCAAGGAGGTTGAGGTGCCCAGAGACCAGCAAAAGCAGGACCCTGATCCCACCTGGAAGCCACAATGGCAAGGAGGGGAAGTGGTGCCAGTGAAGTCCAGGGAGAGCTGGCGCCATGGAGAAGGGCCTCCCCAGGAGGAGCTGTGGTCATGGCACAAGGCTGCCATTTCTAGAGATACGGCACCAAAGCAGAGGAGGTAAAGAAGCATCCCAACCTCTCTCTCTCTCTTCCTTCTCTCTGATTTTCTGCCAGAACAACCCATTGGCCAAGTCCTAGTGGAAGCCAGCCAAGAAGGGTGCCCTGGTGATGTCACCTGTCAGCCTCCTGGGACACAGAACAAGCAGTAAGTGTTGGAGAGTGAATCTGGGTGGGGCACATGGAGAATGACCAACACTCTTATTTATTCTTTGTTCCTTCACATCCCAGTGCCCAACTGGGCCCTATGTTGGATGTCCACATGTGGTTTTCAAGGGTAGCTCTTGACTCTCCAATTGGGCCATAAGACCTGGCACAGTAGTCAGCAGAGTGCTGGGTGCCCATTAGGTGTTTCTAATACAACAGCCTCCACTGGTGGTCCTGAGACACATGAACTCCTAGAACCCTTCTTTTTTTTTTTTTTTTTTTTTTTTTGCGGTACGCGGGCCTCTCACCATTGTGGCCTCTCCCGTTGCGGAGCACAGGCTCCGGACGCGCAGGCTCAGCGGCCATGGCTCACAGGCCCAGCTGCTCCGCGGCGTGTGGGATCTTCCCGGACCGGGGCACAAACCCGTGTCCCCTGCATCGGCAGGGAGACTCTCAACCACTGTGCCAGCAGGGAAGCCCTAGAACCCTTCTTTACATAACCATTGGGTCAATCCACTCTCTTAAGATTTCCCTCATTTAATTTGAGCCCCTTCAGAAAGTCCAACTTTCCCATCCTGTTGCTGTCCTGCTAGGTCCCGGGCAGAGGACTCCTTTGAGAAACACCCAAAGTAGGCCTTTTGTGACTCACATGGCCTTATAATTTAACTAGTTCTGAAATAACATTACCCTTGGTCTTCATGTTCATAACACTTGGGAGAATTCGTAGCTAACTTAGGTCATAATGAACCATCTGTAAATCCTTTCTCTGATTTCCAGGAATCTAGCTCTAAAGAAAAATTCTGGAATGATTATCCTCTAAAACTAGCCATTCTTAGAAATCATGAATAGATGGGACATTGAATGAAAAGCACTAAGAATAGGAGCTGCTATATCATAAGAGCTTAATAACTTTAATGATTTTATTATTATAATTAATGTTTTGATTAGAGAATGCATTTAGCCAAAACAAAAATGCAATCAATACAGCTAATGGCTACACAATATCCATTCTACTCTTCTTCCTTTTAATATAAAACCACTCCCTACCCCATTCTCATCTATTCACCCAGGTAGAGACTACATTTACCAGCTTCCCTTGCAGCTAGGTACGGCCATGTGACTAACATCTGGCCAATGGGATGTGAGCCATAGTGACATACAGCTTGAACCATGCCCATTACAAAGGAGACTACTTGACTCCCAGTCTTTTTTGCTCCTACCTAGGGGCCAGAATGCAAACATGATTCTATTAAGCCAACCTTGAACATGTCACAGAGAACAACAATCCAGGAAATGATAAGCCACAACCAGAATAACCCTGGGACCCTGGGTGACCTCATGGAGCAGAGAAGTCTGCCTACCCTGTACCTTTCACCTCTGAACTGCTACAGTAGAGAGAGAATAAACTGTTCTGGTTTGAGCTACTGATTTTTAGAGTTTCTCTGTTACAGAAGCTTAGACCATACCCTAACTGATACATGACTTAGACACTTAAGAGGTTTCTCTTTTTTTCCTTATACAACAACAAGTCCAATGCTGTACACCTGAAACTAACACAACATTATAAATCAACTATACCCCAATAAAATTAAAATTAAAAAAAAAAAGAAGAAGTCCAGTAAACTTCTGCTGGCATTGGTTCAACAGGTTCTAGGATGTCAGGACTGAAGTCTCTGTGATTCTCTTGAACTTTTATTCATGACCTCCGAATGGCTATTATAGCTACTGTTATAATGTCTGCATTTCTGAGGGAAAGGAGAAGGAAGGGAAAAGCAGGAAGGAAATGAAAGTCTTCCCAGAAATTTCCAGTGCTCATCCACTCCCATTTAATCAGCCAGATCACAATACCTGGCCATTCCTATCTGAGAGCCAGGGAAGTGAGTTTTCCATTTTTCCACCTTTCTAGTAGAGGAAGTCAAGGGGAAGGGGGTTGGCATGGCCATATTGAGAGAGCCATACTATTAACATGATTATTATTACAGCAGTTCTTAGAACTTCCTGGGCTGTCCCATGGAAATTCCTGACTTTTCCCAACTATGCTGCCACCCCTTCCATCAGAGGCTTTAGATCTAACTGGAGGTGGGTACTGTCTTAAGCACCCCAAGTGGAGAGTGACAAGCAAAGGGTCCCCCTGAGCCTGCCCCCGCCCCCCAGCTTGCTCTCTGCAAACAGCTTTCCTTTGGAGCTCTGACATCACACTTGTGGATGAAGGAGGCTGTGTCATCTAACTGAGGAAGCCACCAGGGAAATGTCTGGTGTTTGGAGTCCATGAGTATGTAGGACATTGTGCCATATTTACAAGATTCATTCTTAGGCCCAAGGGAGCCTTCAGGTCTCGTGAGGGTCTCACGGTGCCCTGGATGAGGACTCAGTACAAGCCGGGCAGCAGGCTGAGCGCTTTCCAGGCTTTGTCACAGTTGCTGCTCTCCAAAGCCCTACAAAGTGGACAATATTATTTTCCAGGTTTTCCAGATGAGAAAACTCATCTGAAAGGCTCAGAGAGGTTTAGAAGAATGGAGAGATATTAGGGGACATTTTGCTCTGAATTATGCACTTCGTCTCTATTTTGCTTGGACTGACTTTGGTAATGATTTCGATGAATTTGCAATGCTCTGTGAACGTCACATGGCTGTGTCTTCTGGACGTGACCCTGTGCTGAGCATGGCCAGCAGGCAGTTCTTTACGCAGGTCACACGCACTGTCTCTTTTCAGGAGGAAAGAGGAAGGGATGATGACTCAGGTCTGTGCTGGGGCTGCGCCTCCAGTTCTGACTTCCGTGAGCATGTGGTCCACGGCCACCATCAAAGTGGAGCAAGGACCCCTTTCCTAGGCAAATCCTCCCGAGTTGCTCTGTATATGCCCTTACTGACTTCTTCACCAAAGGCCCCACTGCCAGCTCGAAAGCATTATCACATGTGTTCAGTTTTCATAAGTTACAGATTTTCCCAACAAAATATTTACTCAGCCTTTGACCCTGTGAGTGTAAATGTTTACAACAACAAAGAACTCTAGAACAGAAACTCAGAGCCGAAGAAAGAAACACACTGCGGAAAGCCCTCCAATGAGGTACGCGGGGTTTCTCTTCCTCAGCCGGCTTTACCCCTACTCTACCCCTCCCCTCCGCCCATCAGATAAATGTGCTTTAGGTCCAATTAGATTGGCGGTTATCCCCTGGAGCGCAGTCTTTCTTTCTTCCCACTCAAAGAACTGTCTGACCCTCTCTCGCTGCCCCGACCCGCAAAAAAAGTGAATACAGTGAATCAGCAGAAAAACAAGCAGCAAGTCTCCACCCCCGGTTCCCGGACTACAGCCCTAGCATCCCATGTGAGTGGCCCCAGAAGTGATCTCGTGCAAGAAATGACTGATCTTTCCAGAGCTCTGACTGCAGAATCTCCAGGAAAATGGAGTAACACCACTTGCCCAGGTTTTAACTGGTCGTTTCCTTCATTTCCTTATTCCCACATCTTTCTTGTGGTGTACTCCTAAATAAACACTTTCCTCTCATTTCTTTTATGTCCAGCCACCTCCCTGTAGACCTGGGGCTGCTACATTTCTCTAGATTGTTGCCAGAGAACGTTACAGTAGAAGAAGGACACGTCATGCCCCTTTGTCACAGGGTGGACATCTGTATTTACAGCCTTCCCAGCATCCTCTCTTCTAGGAACGGCTCACTGGTGTTTCCTGAGGTCCCAGTGCTCCCCCACCCCCCTGCATGTGGTCTGGGTGGGGCTGACCCCATCACCCACTCTAGGAATCTGGCTTATCAGAGGGTCATGTCTCCCCCGGCTGTGGGGATTGGTTTAGGGGTAGGTGTATAACCCAAGCCAGGCCAAAAGAATCAACTCCGTTCCAAGATATCTGTGCAAACTGTAGAAAAGAGGCATGCAGACCATGCCTTACAGATTTCATTCTAAATGCAAAGGGATGAGGGGAGAATCACAGAAAGTTTAACCATGTTGATTGAGGCTTTTAAGAGATGGATATGGCTACTGCGTGAGGAATGGAAGAAACTGGGTAATGGCAGTTGGAGACAGTGCAGTGGAGAGAAATGAATAGCTTCAAGATATGTTTTGTAGCTCAATAACCTTCCTGCTCTCCCTATGACAGATTTATGCAGAACAAAAGGCCCTCAAATCACCTTTGCACACTTTTCCCCGGATGAAAACAACAGCGGCAGTTTCCTCAGCCTCGTCCAGAAAGCAGCACCAAGTGCTCTGACCCAAACAGGATTTTGAGAAAACGCGCACAGCTGTGGCATCTGCCATCTGCCCCCACGTGGCGAAAAACGCTGTTTGCAGTCCTCCCGCCCGAGCTCTTAGGGTTCATTCAGAAGATGGGAGGGAAAATGTTGGAGAGACTGGTTTAAAGATCCCCCACCAAAATCTGGATTATTACACTTACCTGGACACTTAGGGAAAAAAAATACAGGGAAGCATGTTGGTTGCCTTTCTTCAGCTGATTATTCTGAAACAATAAAATGTTAGGTAGCTTTCTTTATACAATTTAACATGAACCCTAGGAAGAAACTGAGTTTTCTTAACTGTTGTGGGTTAAATTATGTCTCCCAGAAAGATATGTCAATGTCCTCACCTCTGATAGGTGTGAATGTGACCTTATTTGGAAGTAGGGTCTTTGTAGATGTAATGCAGAAGTGGGTTAAGATGAGCTCATACTGGAGTAGGGTGGATTTTAATCAAATATGACCAGTGTCCTTACAGGAAAAGGAGAAGGGATTCAGAGAGACACAAAGGGGTAACACCGTGTGACATGTGACGTCAGAGGAATGGACTGGAGTGATGCCAAGGATTTCCAGCAACCACAAGAAGCTCAGAAAGGGAGCATGGCTTTGCCTACACCTTGATCTTGGACTTCTAGCCTCCAGAACTGTGAGAGAATATATTTCTGTTGTCTTATGCCACCCAGTTGGTAGTATTTTTTGTGGCAGCCACAGGAAACTAACACACTCGGGTTTTTTAATTAAAACAAGTTTTGAGTCTTTGCCAGAACTCCGAATTTGCGTTTGGGGATGTATATTCAAGATGTTTAAAAGCACCTCTTTCAGTACTTTCCAACTATGTTCATATGTAACTTTTATTTCTTAGTAAGGTCTTTGGGATGATCTGGGCAGTCATATTTGAGCCTTTTTAGGCTTTGCTGCATTAAAAAAAAAACTCATATGTTTTTTAAAATTAAAAAGCACAATTGTAAACACATTTATGAACACACTACAACATATAATAGTTTCTAAATAGTATCCTACATCTGTTTATTCAAATACTGGTTATTTGTGTGTAAATCCTTTGCTCATACCTCTCAGCTTCTTTAACCAAGCAGACATTCAAATATTGACTGAAAAATGAAAATCAATATTAGCAGCATATTGATAGAGGCAAATTATTTTTGTAAGGAAAAAGGGCATTCACCCAAGAAACCCTTATCTAAAGACCCAAATCATAAATCTACGGTTGGAGGGGAAATGAGGCTCATGTCTAGTTATTCCATGCCCCATCCTCTAGGTCATCTTGAGATTCTTCTCCATCCTAGTTCTTTTTTTTTTTTAATAAGATATTTATTTATTTATGGCTGCGTTGGGTCTTTGTTGCTGCACGCGGGCTTTCTCTAGTTGCGGCGAGTGGGGGCTGTTCTTCGTTGCGGTGCGCGGGCTTCTCATTGCGGGGGCTTCTCTTGTTGCAAAGCACAGGCTCTAGGTGAGCGGGCTTCAGTAGTTGTGGCTCATGGGCTCTAGAGCGCAGGCTCAGTAGTTGTGCACACGGGCTTAGTTACTCTGAGGCATGTGGGATCTTCCCGGACCAGGGCTCGAACCCGTGTCCCCTGCATTGGCAAGCAGATTCTTAACCACTGCGCCACCAGGGCAGTCCCCTCCAACCTAGTTCTATATGAGTATTATGGGTCTCGGATGGATGGATAGATAGATGATAGATAAATAGATAGATAGATAGACAGACAACACGATAGAACTGGGAAGAAGAGCCATACATTGGGCCATGAAGTAAACTCAGCTAATCTCATTTTCAGCTATGAGTGCAGACTTGGGTTTCAGGGTTACAGAATCTTACTCTCATGATTCCCTAGTTTTCCAAAGTTATTCAGCCACTCATATATTTCCCTCTTGCTTCATTGGAGGTCCCACGGCCAAGACATTCTCCTGTTTGAAGAGCCCACAGAGAAGATGGAAATTAGGGCCAAGAATACCCTCAAGTCCCTCCTGCTCTCTTTACCTCCCTGCAGCAACCCCCTCTCTCCCAACCACTCAGAGAAGCTCTTGCCGGCCTGGTGTTGTCCGAGCCAGGACGATAGGAACAGGAAGCAGCCATTTCCACTCCCTCTGGATGCCAGAGCCTTGGCTGAGACAGGTTCACATATATAAACTCAGCCCTTCATCTTCTGCCGATTTATTATTTTTAATAGGCACCATATGCAATTCACTGACTTTCGTTTAACGTTTTTCTGTGCCTTCGTGGTCCTTCGCAAGCTATTCCCACAAAGGCAGGCGAGTAAGCACAGCTGGAAAACACACACCATCATAAGAATCTGGTTCCTCTGAAGCCTTCTCTTTGGACCCACTTTTAGCCAGGGGAAGAAGGTGTGGGGGCAGCGGAGCAGGGGTAGTGGATTGTGCCCTGGTCTGGGCTGGAGGCACTGACATCGTTTTAACTTATCAAAGGGAGCCAGGGCTATGACACATTTATGGGAAACTGCTGTCACTTCCAACTGAGCACATGCTATCTCCTTTAATTTCATGATTAGTGTCATTTCATCATTGGAAAGACCAAGCCTTTTCCTGTTCAGTGGCATAAAGCTAATGTAAAATCAAGCGTGTGGTTCCTGGAAATTTTCACACAGTTTTTTAAAAATTGACATGGTTCAATAGTTGGGCAATAAATTTTCTTCCTAATGAGACACTGAAAAGAAAGTGAACATTGGATGTTATGCCCAAGGAGAGTTAGTTATTGAGGATTTATGGGCAATCTGTGCAAATACTGTCCTTTTCTTCCAATGAGTTTCTAATTTTGGTTTGATAGTCTCCAGGTGTCCATATTTGCCTGTGATATTAGACGCGTAAAACTGGGTAACAGACATATATTGTCTCTCTTCCTTCTTGAACTGTACCTCTCCCATGGGCTCATTCACAGCAGAATCATACGGAATCTGTTTATACGCCAGCTCTGCTGACATTGACATATATACATGACACTAAATAAAGACCGGCCTCCAGCCACCCACACCAGCAGATAATGTGGGGAAAAAATTCTCCTTTCTACAGGTTTTCCCCAGAGAAAGCTGGCCTTCTGAACAAGGAATGCAGCGCTTCTCTGCTGAGCCTGGGATGTTTCCCCACTTGGAATGCTCAGAGGCCAGAGGTCAGACATGGCCTGTAGGAACACCTTAGGTCTTTCCTCAGTAAGGGGCCTGGCATTCATTTTCTGCTAATGTTCAGATAAAACATTCCTGGCACCAGATCCCTTTGGAAGCCTGGCTGTACCAGGTCTTTTATCTTGTCCTGGGAGAAGCTATAGTGACCCCCTTAAATGTCTGTTGGCACCATTATGAACATCTGAGTGACTTCATGCAGTCTTGTCACCTCACCATAAATATCAAAGGATGGGCCAGTGAGTAAACCTCAGAGGTCCTGCTAATGGTCAGCCATGTACGCGGTGCCCAGGAGGAGCAAAGTCGTCTATTCTTTATGCTCAAGGCATCTACTGCTATCCACGTGGAGCCCTCCAAGGTGGGATGGCCAGTGTGGCCTTTCTCTCCTATTTAGCTGCTCTCTCTTCTCCTTCTGAAGCATAATGAGCCTTTTTTCTCACTTTAGGGGCACCTACACAACCACTCTTCTTCTGGTCCTCTGGAGTCCTCCCAAAGAAACCAGAAGACATGACAAAGGACAAGCATGCTGTGTAGACAGAAAACACAGTTACTTTCTGAAGTGTCTCTGATAAGCAACAAGTGATAGAAAGTTTATAACACACATAAGGTATTCTCTAATCTGCAAAGCTCTACACACTTGGTGGTGATGGTGACGGTGGTGGTGATGATGGTGTTGGTGGTGGTGAGATGGTGGTGGTGAGATGGTGGTGGTGGTGGTGATGATACTAGTGGTGATGATGATGGTGGTGATGGTGGTAGTTGTGATGGTGGTGATGATGGTAGTGGTACTGGTGGTGGTGATGATGATGGTGGTGATGGTGGTGATGATAGTGGTGATGGTGGTGGTGGTGGTGGTGGTGGTGGTGATGGTGGTGAGGATAGTGGTGATGGTGGTGGTGGTGATGGTAGTGTCGGTGATGACGGTGGTGATGGTGGTGGTGATGATGGTGGTGATGACAGTGGTGATGGTGGTGGTGGTGGTGATGGTGGTGGTGGTGATGGTGGTGGTGGTGATGGTGGT
>NC_041233.1:72528393-72541858 GCF_002837175.3 Physeter macrocephalus
GTGTCGGTGATGATGGTGATGGTGGTGGTGGTGATGATGGTGGTGGTGGTGGTGATGGTGGTGGTGATGGTGGTGATGGTGGTGGTGATAGTGGTGATGGTGGTGGTGGTGGGAGTGGAAGCCACAGGGGCAGTATTTCAATATATTATCATTTCTTAATTTCAGTCCCATATTCCTCTGCTAAAGTACCCTATTGCTTAATAGAAAAATTTCTCCCACTGCCTGGTGCTGAACCACCTTCTCCACATTTCCTGGAGCCTCTCTGATGCAGAAGGGGAGTCCAGGGATCTTTCTGGAAACTTGACTCAGCCAGCATCCTGCTCCATCCCCACACCAGCAGGAATCACGGACGGATAACCCCCACCTGGCTTTCTTCACTCCCACTTACTCTACCCTTGGAAGGCTGAATGGATGACCAGGAAGGGCAGAGGTGAGATGAGAGTAGTGGGATGTGACCCAGAGAGAGGGACTGTCACACACTGCTATTGTCAATCCAGAGTTAACCACACACCTGCCAGGCAGGGCTAGTAGACACCTTGGTGCCACCTGCTGGCCATTCCCAGTATGGCACCCTGGGAGGTTAAGCTGTCCTGTGAGAAGGGGCTGGAGGCACACACACTTCGAGGGTGACCACCCTGTACAAGGCAGATGGTGGACAAGACAAGGTCCCAGCTTCTCAGGCTGCCTGGAAAATCAGGGCATGTACCAACTGGGGTCTCCTGGGGAGGGGAATAAATGGGAAATGTGGATCAAAACCACTTGAGAAGGGCCTTGAATGACAAGCCAACAATTTGGGGCATCAGACTGCCTGAGTATCCCAGAGTGTACCCTGTGGAGGGCCAGGGGTATGCAAAACCCCAGGAAAAACATGGCACATTTTCTGGAGAACCTATTCTATTCAAAGACTTGGGAGGAGAAATTGCAATAATTTTGAAGACATTTTGAATTAAATGCATATATATTATGCAGAAGAATGCAAAACTCTGAAAAATTTTTAAGACAACACAGCTGCCTCAAAGCCGTGTTCCATGTCAGGAGACGTCTGCAGCCCCCTGGAGGTCAGGGTATCTATTTTTTTTATTAATTTCTATTGGAGTATAGTTGCTTTACAATGTTGTGTTAGTTTCTGCTGCACAGCAAAGTGAATCAGCTATACATATACATATATCCCCTTTTTCTGTATTTCCTTCCCATTTAGGTCACCGCAGAGCACTGAGTAGAGTTCCCTGTTCTATACAATAGGTTCTCATTAGTCATCTATTTTATACGTAGTCGTGTATATATGTCAATCCCAGTCTCCCAACCATCCCACCCTTCCTGGTCAGGGTATCTAAATGGAAGAGGTTGAGATACATCACAGAAAGCCTTGGAAGGGACGATGTTATGTGGGTGATTTCAGAGGGAAAAGGACTACTTCCAGCCTGGAGAGGGGCCAGGGAAGAAGAGGAAGCGATTTTCAGCACCATGTCAGCTGTGCCATGATGTCACTGACATCCGAGCACCCCCCTCTGGTGTGCTGCCGTCGGAGGCTGAAACTCAGCTGCAATGGAAGCTCAAGGTGAAAGACACCTGCCAGCCTGAGAGAAGGCACCCTCCGTGACCCTCTCCAGCAACATTACAACAAGGGCACTGGTGGGAAAAGCAGGCTTTGCTGGCATGGAGGGTTATTGCAAACAGATGCCACCTCCAGAAAAAAGTGGCAAATGTCTGGCACTTTCATCCAGCCCATCTCCAGTCATTCCTTGCTTCCCTCTCTTGGTATGACATGGCCTAACCCCATCTCTGTACAAAGACAGAAAGGAAGACTTTTTTGATGCCTCATCCCTCATATCAGTTGAAAGAGCTCAGGTCTTAGGGGAACGCTTGATTGGAATTTGACCTCTTTTATCCTCAAGCATTCATGACTTAAGGTGTCTTCACTGAGAACACACACCCTGGAATGCCCTGACCATGGTCTCTGGGTTCCCCTGCACCAGCTCTACTCACTCAGCCTCTTTTGGAAATATGCACATATTTCCTTCATGTTTTCCCCTATCCCTACCCCCACTTGTCAAATAAGAGGTTTGTTAAAGTAATTATTATTTTCTCAGGATGACCAGGCGGGTAGCAATTTGCAAGGCCGTGCTAAGCCTGCCCATGGCTTTGATAGAATGTGAAGTTCACTGGGTGTTCAGACATAGTAGGAAGAAATGTACAAAGATGGCAACAGACCAACCACCCCTGACCCGCTTCTTCAGTGAAGTGGTTTGTCTTTGCTAGGCATTTGTTTTGTTCTCAATTATGTCAAGTCAAGCAAATATGAAGAGTGCAGTGGGGCTGTGGGCTGGAGCTGAGTAGCTGGAGAAGTTAAAAAGAGTTTTTTAACTCTTTTGAAAAAGAGTGGAGGAAAAGAGAGAAGGCTGGGTGAAGCGGCTGAAACTTTATAAAGGCTTTCAAAGAGGGCTGCCTGTGTGATGTGCAGTAGCCCTTGCCCCCTGCACCTCTGCAAACCTGAGTGAAATCCACCTCATTTATGAAGGCTTTGGGAGCTGGACTTGCATTGTGTCGAGGATGTGGGGATGCACTGAGGCAGTGAGAGGTCTGGGGGTGAGCAGGGGGTGAGGGCCGAAGCTGGAAGGAAGCCCGGCTATTTGCCTGTTTACATATACATACCAGTTTGCAATGGAAGATGCCAGCACGGGAATGAAGCCATTAAAGGAATCTCGGCAGGGTATCATTGAGAAAAAAGGGAGGGCTTTCATGTTAGAAAACCCTTGGTTCACTTCTCAGTGCTTCCCTTACTCTGCGTGTGACTTTGGTCAAGTCATGGAACCTCTTTAAGACTCAGAACGTGACTTCATAAAATGGGGCTTATAATAGTACCCATCAGAGAGGATCGTTGTGAGGTTTCAATGAGATAATACATGGAAAGCAGAAGAATCCAAGATCCTTATTTCCTGGCTCTGAGACACACCTTTCCTCTCTACCCACTCTTCCATGCACATAACCACACACACACACACACACACACACACACACACACACACACACGTGCACACCACCGCAGGCCAGCTCTACTTTTTCATTAACCTTGATATTAATTTATGCTTCTTGTAAAAAAAAAAACTAAAGCTCAACAAATAAGATTAGGGTCTCTTTGATCATCATCCAATGGGGCAGAGTGCTCACTAAATATCCATATGGCTCCCCACATTGCCCAGCAACCCTTGCAGTTAGGTTGGGGTCATCTGACTAGTTCTGACCAATGGGCTATAAGCAGAAGTACCACATACTCTCTCAATCTTAGCAACTATGGAGATCTCGCATTTCCAATGGCAGAGCTACAAAGTGGAGGAGGGCTGCCTTGCTCCTCCTTTTTATTATCTTAAGGCCCTGGATAGTCTAACCCAGTGATTCTCAAACTTGAGCCTGCACCAAGATTACCTGGAAAGTCTGTTAAAACATAGATTGCTGGGGCCCACCCCAGAGTTTCTGATTCATAGGTCAGGTAGAGAGAGCCTAAGGATTTGCATTTCTAACAAGTTCCCAGGTGTGCTGAGGCTGCTGCTCTGGGACCACACTTTGAGAGCCACTGGTCTAGCCTATCCTGATCTAACTAATCCATGCCTTTGATCCCAACGGACCTCTCGCAAACCTCAGGGTGAAAACTCTCATTAACTTGTGTCTCCTTCCAATTTCTGTTTTATGCATTAACATACACATAGGTCTCTGTAAACACTGTAGAGTTACTCAATTTCACATACACGTGATCATGTTAAATATATTGTTCTGCATCCAATCTCTTCTGTTCAGCAATACATCTTAGAGACTTACCCATGTTAACCCATGTAGGGCTAGCTCATTCTTTTTAGTTGCTGTGTGGCATTGCATATATAGATATACTATAGTATAGTATATATAGTATAGTACAGTATAGATATACTATGCTTTCTTTTTTTGTCCCTGTTGGTAGATATTTAGATTGTTTCCAACAGCTTCCAATTCAAACAACTCTGCGATGAACTTCTTCACACGTATTTCCCTGTGCGTATATTAGTGTTTTTATCAAGGTTATGTACATTAAAAAATGTAATAGCTACTGTTGGCCATTCTTATTTTTTCTAGGACAAAGTTGGAATTCATGAAGAGAAGAAAAAAGAAATCTTAACAGTAAACTTTGGCTTCTGGGCTTTTGGGGCCCTCACAGTACAGTGTGACACTTCTCAAAGTTTGTTTTATAGGGGATAAAAGAGTCTTGTGTTCAAATAAGAGTGAGCAGGTCAGAGTTAAACAGCTTTATATACTACAGGACTTCTCAGAGCCTTTAATACATGCACATGCACTACAGATTGCTGAGAGAAGCAGGTGGCCTGCAACACTTCTCAAACTGACTTGCCTTGGATACCATTCTTCATTTGGAAGTCTTGAAACTAGGGTTACTCAGCACCCACTTGAGGAAATAAGGTTATAATAGAAAGAGCTGGAGTTTGGGAAGCCATCTTGGGATTGACTCTCAATTCCACCACTTACTAGCTATATGACCTTGAACAAGTTATTTAGCCTTTCTGAACCTCCATTTATTCAACTGTAAAATAGGAGAAACAAATCCTACAGAATTGTTGTGATTAAATGAGATAATAAATGTGAAAACACCTGGCCTAAAAAGTGTCACAAAATATCTTCTCTACAGCCCAAGACTGGGCAAGAGGCTAGTGTCAAGTTTCTTCAGCTAGGATATAAAATATTTCCCATCAGAACCTGACTGCCCCAGTGTCAAGAACATTTTGTTTCTGGTGTGTGGTCCCTAGAAGACAGGAGAGAGTAGAAGTTATTTAGACTCTAGAATCAAATTAGGTACAAACCCCAGCTTATCACTCACAGACTGTGTGACACTGGACAAGTTACCTAGCCTCTCTGGGCTCAGTTCTGTCATCTATAGAAGGGGACAGTAGCAACATCCACCTCATAGAATTGCTGAGGCTGAAATGAGAGAATCCATGTCAAGCTCTTATGATGAGCACAGTGCCTGGTGCAGGGTAACAGTAGCCCCAGGAAGGGCTATGGTATCAGTTGTTGACGTCAAGCACGCAGTGGCATAGACAACATGACTGCTAATTTCCACGTATCACATGCAGTGACCTGGCTGGAAAGTGCAGTAACAATTGAGCTCCCATCCTGCCATTCTGAGCAACAGCTGAGGTCTGACATGAGAAGACAAAGGTCAGGAAGTACCCAGGAGAGAATAAGGTCTTTGCAGGGCAATGCAAGAAAAATATGAAATGGCTATAAATGTGCTCTGCAACATTCAGATGACAAAAAGGAAAAGGCCATAATACTTTCTTAGAAAAAGAAAAAAAAAACACATTAGATATGGCTCTGAGCCCCACACGTGCCAGATAACTAGAAATTCTATCTCAATCATGTTTCAAGAGAGGAGGTTATAAGGGTCACGTGACATCCGGGAAGGAGACGTGGTGCCCAGAAAAGGTGTCTAAGGTCTGCCCTTAGTGTATGGGGGTTGCCTTATTATCATTGCTTCTTCTTCTAAGCTTTGCTCGCATGGGTTTCGTCGTCAGCCCTGGGACCCTGGGTGAGCCCAGAGATGCTCCCCAGCACCCTCTACACCGAGTGAGGACTCAGAGACTCCCTCTCCCTCTGCACCCAGACTTTGGGCTTAGTAGTCTCTCTCCACCGCAGCCCACAGCCATCTCCACATCTGGCTGCTGCATGTCAATGGAACTCAGGGCAACAGTTCTTGTGAACTGCACACCCCCCCACACACACTCAAATCCATCCCCTTCCCAGTCCTGGGGGAGCTCAAGTTCATTTTCTGACCTGAGCTACCTCTGCAACTTCACTTGGCTTCTCCAAGAGCCTAGATCCCCAAACAAAGCCAAGATGGGTCTGGGAGTTACGACCCATGCGCCCGGCAGGTGCCATTTTGGACTTTGAAACATCAAGGCAATTAGGGCAAGAGAGCCCCAGCTGGGAGGGTCTTGAAGCATACGCAGCACAGAGGAGGGACAACACCACTCACGCGTATGAGCTGCGAGAACAGCATATGGATGGGCATCTCCATAAATCACCTGCCCCACAAGCACCCACAGAGCCGATGTGTTTTTCATGTATGATGTATACAAACCATACATCAGCATTTAATTCCTATTGCTTCAGTCCTGATTTTGTACTGAAATTAATAAATTTCTCAAAGATTCTCAAAAGACCCAGTTGGTTCCCAATTCCCATGATGGCACAGAACTGCAGAAAGGACATGGGCTTAGAAAAGTGTTATTTTAAGCATGAGGGGAACGTAGTGAATATCTGGGTTTTCCTCTATTTTATTGGTTAATTTTTATTAATATTTTTCCCCTGCTTACAAAAGAAGTATTTGTATATTACAAAATGTCCAAAATATTACAGAAATATTTGCTCTAAGAAGCAGAAGTCCTCCATAATCTCACCTCTCAGAGTTAAATATCAATAATGGTTTGGTGCATATTTCTCCACATTTTTTTTTTTAATTTATTTTGGCTGTGCCGGGTCTTAGTTGACGCACATGGGATCTTTGTTGCGGCACGCAGGATCCTTAGTTGCAGCACACGAGCTTCTTAGTTGTGGCATGCATTCAGGATCTAGTTCCCCGACCAGGGATTGAACGCGGGTCCCCTGCCTTGGGAGAGTGGAGTCTTACCCACTGGACAACCAGGGAAGTCCCTCTCCACACTTTTTTTGTCCATGTGCATATTTTAATTACTTTTTGAAAAACAGAATGATACCACATGTGAAAACTTTTTTCAAACAACAGATCTTAGACCTGCCAAAGCAAAGAGATCTACCTGCCTCATTCTTTTGAAAGGCTGTACAGTGTTTTCTTGTATGGACCATAGTTTATTTAATCTGTCTGTCACTGGCTGACATTTTATCCACCCAGCTTTCTAAGTGAATCCCAGAGGGGTTAACTGGCTTGTGCCAGGTCACGTGGATATTGAGAGGTAGCCCCAGACTGCCCCATGCCCACGCTAGTCTTACTCCTACTCTGCTGCCCCTTGACTTTCTATTTTATTTACTCTTATTGCCACGGGCAGGAGTAGGGTCTGTACTGGAGAAGGACTCTTGAACCAGCTTTTGACCCAAGGATTCTGGAGAGGAACTGAGGACAATTGGCTGTCACAGCTAAGAGAATGCCAGCCAGGTCCTTTCACTGAAGAATGCTTTAGACACATGCCATCCTACTGAATTAGTAAGAACAATACAGACAAAGGACATAAAAGAATCTGCGGGGGGAAAAAAAAAACAACTGGCGTCTGGTCCTTAAATCAATTTTTGGTAATGAGTGTCATATATTTAAATGTTCACACATAATCATCACATTAGTATTAACTATACCATCAAAGACAATCTGATCATATAATAGGCTTCTTCATGTATCACCGCCATGAACTTGTTAATACATGTAATTAGAAATGGAGAAGTAGATTGAGGGTATATTCAATAGAAGCCTCTGGAAGTCTGAGTGTGATTTCCTGCTGTTTCCCATCAACTTGCATGAGACAAAGCTAAACGACTGTCCTGGCACAAGGACGCCAGGCCTCACTGCCAGGCCGTTCACCCCAGGCCTCATCTCGCACCTACTTTTGCTGATTTTGGGGGGCCCTGTGATCCCTGTGTGTCACCCAGGACTCCTCTGGTTGCAAGAGTCTTGTGCCCAACTCCAACTGGCGTCAGTGGGAAAGGGTTGGTGGGAGGGGTACCAGGAAGTCACTGGGTGATGCCCAGATCAAAGGGGTCTAAATAAGCCAGAATCGGGAAAGCACACGTGAGGTTGGCCCTGGGAATCTCAGGAACTGGAAGCAGCTCAAATTCTGCCCCACAGGTCCACACCCCCTCACTCCACTGGGGCCCTGACACCCACTGACCCACCGCCTCCACAGATGCCCCCTCGCCCTGCAGAGGCTCCAACACTCTACGCTAGGCCACTCTCCTCTCCTCATGCTCAGATCTCCCTACTTGCCACCCCCTGAGGGAGGGCACCCCTGCCAGGCCACGTGGGCTCCCAAACTCTAGGACAGCTCTGCCACCCTCACTAGGTCACCCCTCCAGACACAAATGCCCTCAGTGCTCTCAGGACCCACCCCCGCCCAGGTACCAGGGCCCCAGACGCCCTGTGCAGACACCGCCCTTGCCTGGTCCCACCTAAGGGCATCTGGACCAAATTGTTTGGGAAGGAGTGGGGGAGGGGGAAGGACAGAAAATTTCTGACCTGAGAAAATATAATTCTATCTAAGATGAAGAAAAATGGGTATCGAAACAGTACCTAGGGTTTCCCTGGTGGCGCAGTGGTTAAGAATCCTCCTGCCAATGCAGGGGACACAGGTTCAAGCCCTGGTCCGGGAAGATCCCACATGCCGCGGAGCAGCTAAGCCCGTGCGCCACAACTACTGAGCCTGCGCTCTAGAGCCCGCGAGCCACAACTACTGAGTCCGCATGCCACAACTACTGAAGCCCGCATGCCACAACTACTGAAGCCCGCGCGCCTAGAGCCCGTGCTCCCCAACAAGAGAAGCCACCGCGATGAGAAGCCCACGCACCGCAATGAAGAGTAGCCCCCGCTCGCCACAACTAGAGAAAAGCCCGCACGCAGCAACGAAGACCCAACGCAGCCAAAAATAAAAATAAATAAAACAACATAAATTTTTTTTAAAAGTACATACACTAGCGTGACTCTCAGAGGCAGGGACCCCAGTGTTGGGGCTGATTTAATAGTCCTGAGCATGGCAATGGGGTGGGAGGGGGAGAAAATGGATCGCTGTGCTCGGTTGAGTTTTGATTTTCATCTGGAAAAGGGGAATATAGTGGGCTTCCCTGGTGGCGCCGTGGTTGAGAGTCGGCCTGCCGATGCAGGGGACGCGGGTTCGTGCCCCGGTCCGGGAGGATCCCACGTGCCGCGGAGCGGCTGGGCCCGTGGACCATGGCCCCATGGCCGCTGAGCCTGTGCGTCCGGAGCCTGTGCTCCGCAACGGGAGAGGCCGCAGTAGTGAGAGGCCCGCGTACGGGGGAAAAAAAAAAAAAAAAAAGGGGGTGGGGGGGAATATAGTAAAATGAGCTCATGTTTTACTCTAAAATCCTGTGGATTACCATAGAATTCTTCTTTCCACCCAAATGATAGTGGCACAATCTGCTCAGCTTAAAACTGGACATTTACCCCCCTCAGGGTGTCCCACGGTCTCTCCGGGAGTGAAGGGCTTGTCACTGTGAGCCCACGGCAGTCACCATGTGGTGTCTTCCTCCCCTTCCCCTCTGGGTCCCGCGAGTCCACATCTGGGTCCTTAAAGCTCCATGGAGAAGCCTCCCCAAGGCCAAGGCCATCAGGAACCCCAGGGCCCCTTCGAAATACCTGAGTGTTCTGCAGGTCTCCGGGTCTAGAGGCGGCAGGGCACTTCTCGATACTGATATCTCCTTCCTTTGGCACCTGAGCCCCAAAGTGGCTCTGACTTTACCCAGAATCTAACTTATCCCAGGAAACAATTTTTCCATGTTTGCATACGGCGGAAACAATTGTATCTCATGGAAACAATTCTGTCTGTTCCAACGCTCATCTGTGCAACCACAGTACCGCTTCCCTAGACCAAGGGGCTGGCCCAGCAGCAGATCTTATCAGCTCCTCTCCCCCCTCTGTTTATCCCACCGTCCTCTTCCCTCTCAAAAGTCCCCCTTCTTTACCCAGTAACAAAACGTATGCTCTTAGATATATCAACGGATACAAGCAGATCGCAAGGGTGGGGGAAGGATAGAACCCTTATCAGTAGCACCTGAACGCCATCCAAAGATGCCTAAGACTTGTATTAAATAGGAGAGACTGAGCAATAATAGTGTAACAGAGTTTCCAAATTTCAAAGGAATCATTTGTATAAGGCTGGATACTGAAGACTTCTATCTTCAGAGTTGATCAACTCTCAGAGCCAGTTAGTGTTTTCAAGAAAGACCCAATGGATAAAAACAAAGGGACCGCTGATATTCGGTCTTGAAGACAACCACATGACCATGGTCAGAGCAGAACTGCATTCTGGGAAGTGCTTGAGCTCTGAAGTGAACCAACCTGGGTTCAGATCCTCCTTCTACCATTTATGACCTAACAGACCTCGAGCAACCCCCTTGACGTCTCTGGATCTCTGTGTCTTTATCAAGGTTGTTTGACAATATCTGTGTCAAGCCTCTGGTACATGGAAGACACTAATACACAGCAATTATTATTACTGACTAATAGTGGGGTACACAAGCTACTTTATTTTACTTACATTTTATTAAATGTATACAAAGTTGTCTGGAATATTTTTTATATTTATTTGTCAAATTGCCCTTTAAAGGTCCATCCAAAATATTATACCATTTTAGCAAAAACTAAAATGATGGAAATCCAACTCAGTTTTTGGACTGTTTTCTATCTAATTGGAATTTTCATGGAGACCAGGCATCAAAAGTTCTCTCTCCCCCAACCCATGGCTGGGGGCAGTCAGCTCCCCTCCCCTGCCAGGCTGCCCACAACCTAGTTGTAATATATCCGTGAGCCCCTCAGGTTTCAGATCCAGCCCAGAGAATACCCTCCAGCAGCTTGTTGGCTGAGTGTTTTTTGGTGGAAATTCAGAATTTCATTCTACCATTTCAAATGGAAAACTGAAATCCAGTAATGTAACTTTTTATATTCTTTTCGACCATGGAAAAAAACAGGAGAACTACTCAAGGAGACATTGTCCACCAAGCCATCATTGAGATGTGGACTGTCTTCCCTGAAATGACTTTCAAGGTCACTGTTTGATCTTTGACCTTGGACTGGGAGAATCACTAGTTAGGTTTCCACATGGTAGCCACATACATAGGAGCTGGGCTTGGGGTGCCGCTGACATGATACAGGGAATGGGGTGAGGGCTGGAAATCAGCGAGAAGGGAAGCAAACCTTCAGTTTCACCAAGAATCTTGCTTCCCGCAGCCCTTCTTAGCTCATCTCATTGGGTAGATCAGTTATCTATGGCCCAGTAAGATTACCACTTTCTGCTTGGCTAATACCCAGTGCTTTACTGGACCAGAAAATGCCCTCAGCAGGGAAAGCAGAGGTAGATACATGAGATAAGACTCACTTCAAGTCTTTCGTGTCCTTGAAGGATTGTGTTCCCTCCAGTTCCTGGCTGCTTGGGTTGCTCTCCAGTGCCTGCAAACAGACATATCCATAGATTACATATATATATAAAATATATCTTCTATATAACATATTATATATAATGTGCACAATTTTCCTCCAGCTTTTATAACTGCTATCAGTGGAAGGGCTAACGCAATACATGCTACTTTGACTGGAACTGGAACTCTAGTTGGAACGATGTTTAATAGTAGAAGGCAACACTTGCACAAGACTCTTCAACTGAAGTCTTATGTGAAAGCCTAATACACTAAACAGGTGAAAGAAAAGCTAGTCCAGTATTGGCCAGGTCGGCAGAAAGTATCCAGATTCACACACACAGAAAATGGAACATAAAGCTGGTCATATTCTTTGGGACTCTTGAAGTTTGAAAACTACCAAGAGAAAGGATGTGGGTTTTTGCTTCTGAGAGACCTCAGCTTGAATGCCAGACCTGACTAGGTATGTGTCCATAGGTAAGTGATTTAACGTCTCTCAAGAAAGTCACCTTGTCTGCAACATGGAGACAGTGGTACCCATCTTGTTTTTGTTTTTGTTTTCTTTTTGGGCCGCGCTGTGCAGCTTGTGGGATCTTAGTTCCCTGACCAGTGAATGATCCTGGGCCCTCAGCAGTGAAAGTGTGGAGTTCTAACCACTGGAATGCCAGGGAATTCCCCCCATCTTGCTTTTTCATGAAAAGTTGTTATAAGGATTATCACAAAGTACACGAAAAGCATCTTACACATTGCCTAGTGTACAGTGGACAAAATTGTGAGCTTCTCAAATGCAGGGCTATTTTCTCCACTTTACTAACTCACTTAGCTCCTATCCAAGGATTGTACACTTGCTTGTTGTTTTACTTGCCTTTTCTCTATTAAAAATATTTCCATGTAGTCCTCCACAGCCCTAAATCCTGAGCTGTCATTATTCTGAAATAGCACTGTAGGACACAAGAGCATGTTGAGAAGTATTAGGCTAAACAGAGCTTTTAATTGAAAATGGAAGATAAACGAAGACGGACTCCTGTCTATGTGTGCACATGAAAACTAACCGTTCAGATGGTGATAGGAAATCGACACTGCTACCGGCCATGCTTGATATGAATTATAAACTGATCTTCTGTAAAAGCCCAAATATCTCTAAAGACATGTAATGTAACCATTCAGTAGCATGCCCTTTTTTAAAAAAATAAATTTGCTTTACTAAATGTGTAAATGGATTAATGGATAGAGGATCATGGAAGCCTTTGCCACTGTGTGTTGATAATCTTGTTAATAAAACATCATGAAATTTTTCTAGGGAAAAAAAGATGAGTCTTCTGATTTCAGCCTTAAAAGAAGGGGAAAACATTTCTTGCAACATAGCAAACCTAGGGAAAGCTGGAGAACAGCACTAATAAATATAAAAAGGGGACATTAATTAATCAGAAAACAAGAAAGGAGAAGACAGTAAATAAACAATTCTCTAGATAGTGTAATTTTTTAAAAAGAGAGAAAATAGATATTGATAATTAGAAATAAGTAAACGGGTATAAGCAAAGATATGGAAGATATTTTAAATCTTAGAGAAATAATATGCATAATTCTATGATACTAAATTTTAAAAGCTTGATAAAATGGATGGTTTTCTAAGAAACTGTAAATTGTCAAAATTGTCTCAAGAAATAAATAGGAAATCTGAGCAGATTAGCAACTCTGCAGAAAGCTACAGCACCATGAAAAGAAAAAACAATAGACCAAACTCTCTTGCGAATATAGATATAAATTTAAATTGCAAATCAACTCAAATCAATTTTCAAGTGATAGTAACACCATTACTAAGTATGATTTGGAATAAAGGGTAGTTCAATAGCAGGAAAGCTATTAATGTAATTTATCACATCAGTAGATCAAAGAAGGTACCACAGTAGGAAGAGAGGAGAGGTAGAGGCCAAGCATCAGACGCTGAAAACAGAGCCCACGGGTTGGAAACATGGCTTTCCTTCTTGTGTTGTGACTTTTACCAAGCAGTCTAACTTCCCTGTGCCTCAGTTCCCTCACTGTAAAATGGAGATACTAACATTATCTACTTCAGGGAGTTGTTGTGAGAAATCAATAAATTAACGTGTAAAGTGGTTTACACCATGGCTTGGTGTTTAGTAAGCCCGATACAAGTACTTGCTTAATAAAACAAAACCCAGGGCTTCCCTGGTGGCGCAGTGGTTGAGAGTCCGCCTGACGAGGCAGGGGACACGGGTTCGTGCCCCGGTCCGGGAGGATCCCACATGCCGCAGAGCGGCTGGGCCCGGGAGCCATGGCCGCTGAGCCTGCGCGTCCG
>NC_041233.1:72541898-72542631 GCF_002837175.3 Physeter macrocephalus
GGAGCCTGTGCTCCGCAACGGGAGAGGCCACAACAGTGAGAGGCCCGCGTAATGAAAAAAAAAAACCCAATCATCATCTCTCTAAAGGCTGATGATACATTTATCATCATTTCCTGTTAGAAGCTTTTGATAAACTGAATGGCAGGATATTTCCTTAACACCATAAAGAATATCTAACCCAGACTAACAACTAACATCACTCCACTGAGACAATAAACGGACAAATACAGAAAAGGGAAAGGCTAGACTATATCCTGTGGTGTTGAATTGGAACTGGAGGTATTGGTATGAACCAATGGGTTTTAACAAATACAGATCACTCAGTGTGAAAACAGATACGTGTGTGTGTGTGTGTGTGTGTGTGTGTACACATACATCTATTTCTTAGCTCTGCCCACCCCGAGGGCCTATAAGCAATGACAATCCAGTAGCAGTAAGCTACTAGTATCAGATATCAGTTTCTAAATACTATTATCCATTACAATGAAACAGGGTTCCTTGGAGAAATTGCTGATTCCAGGGCAGAGACAGGGAAAGTACAAAGTGAGCCTAGAACAGCTTCTGCCATAAAGAAAGGACATGCTTAAGAATGATGGAGGGGCTTCCCTGGTGGCGCAGTGGTTGAGAGTCCGCCTGCCGATGCAGGGGACACGGGTTCGTGCCCCGGTCCGGGAAGATCCCACATGCCGCAGAGCAGCTGGGCCCGTGAGCCATGGCCGCTGAGCCTGTGCGT